>NC_092865.1:33164498-33227706 GCF_032062135.1 Pyxicephalus adspersus | reverse complement strand
TGATTAGAAAATATTTATGCAGGACAAACATTGAAAAGTGGTAATAAAGGCAGAATTTTGCAATCAAACAATATGGCCACAAACACAATAACATAGCATGTGGCTCTTCCGATCAGGGATCGTAAGCGTTTAGATATGCGCCTATGTAGAGGAGTTAACTCTTGCCTAACAGTACATGTACAACTCTTCCCTAAGTCATTTTAAAATATGCTTTTTTTTATTTTTCTTAGCGCATATAGATGTTTTAAACATTTGAACAGTACAAACATTTTTTTTTAGGGCTAAGGGTAATATGTGTGCCATTAGAAAGAATGTTTTTTTAGGGGAACAGTGACTTTTAATGCAAGCTCACCAGTGTCAAACTGCCGGGGATGCGCGACTCCAGCAGCAAGATCATTTCAGTTAATAACTTCCATGCGAATACGCCAGCGTCTGAAATCTAGTTGATAAATTGATCGAAGGCTTCCGATTTTGGATCGCGAATACGAATGCGCGAGTGAGCTTTCGATTTTGCTTGGTGAATCATCCTCATAATCCCCAATCATGGCGATCAGTGGTGCCCAACCTTTTTTCATCCAGGGCCACTGTTGACATTGGGATAAAACTCACTTAATGCAATGCAAACATTAAAGATGTATGTCTAAAACTGGAATAGTTTTAATTTAAAAATAAAAAAATTGAAATGTTTCTAGTTACCGTAACATACATGCACCAAATAAAAAACATGACAAATCAAGAATCTCCGCAATGGATACTTCTTGGATCATCTTCAGGGCCCTAGTCTCGCCGTTTATGAGAAATTAGGGTTCACAGAAGTTAGGTGACCAGAAATGTGTGACAGGGTAGCACGGTATGATACGTATAGTGAGTGGTACAGAGCGTCTCCTCCGAGCCAGGGTTCCATGGCTCAAGGAAGGGTTAGCCGCGTTGCAACCTTACCGCCAACCTAAATGCAGCCTTGAAGTTTTGTGAACTTTAAGGGGCACCACAGCGCACAGACAATTGGCAGTACCCTAGTATTCATTGCCATGAGAGTGGCCCCCAGGGAGTCCCCAACTTGCACACTTAATTTGGGGACTCTGGTCTTGAAATAGCCCCACCTAATGTGAAACAATCCCTAATTGTTGTTTGGATGTTATGCTTGTGACCCTGTATCTGGCAACTTGTTATGTGTAGATGGCAAAGATTTAAGTAGCACCTCTTACGATCCCTTGCGTACCCTGAAAATGTCACATTTCTATGACAATCAGTGAAGTAGAAATGGGGATTTATACTTGGGGATAATGGCAGCTGCTGGAACACAGACACAGTTCTCATGTTGCTGCATGATTTTCTCACATACAAGCTCTCCTAGCAGCACGATCTCATAGAGAAAAATAGGAAATGCAAGTACCTTGCCGCTCCGTCGCTCTCCCCCCTCCCCTCTCCATAGAGCATGAACGGTGCTGTATGTACAGCATCGTTCATGCATCTTGCAGCCCCTTGTCGTTGGAAAGGATCGTGAAAGATCCTTTCCAATGACAAAAATTGCAAGTGTGTACGCAGCTTTAATCAGTGATTCCTAATCACTGTGCCACAGCTGGTCTGAAAATTATTATGTACTTACTGCAAATAGTTTGTCTTCATTTGTCTATGCCAGTGACGTATAGTGACAGGCAGAACAATTAATTACTCTTTAAATAAACTATTTATACAGCAGGTAGTAGATGACAGCAGGTAGATAATTACCTGTATATGTAAAATTTTTGTTTGGTGGTATGCTGTGGGATTTTTATAATGTAAAATATGTGCCATGGCTCAAGAAAGGTTGGGAAACATTGAAGAGTTCTAAATCATCACTGAAAATTTAGAAGTCAGAAGATGTGTTGTGGAATTTAAAAACCGTTAAAAAAACATGTTCAACATTTGGAATAAACCATATTTAATAGTGGAATTAACACATTTAAATCTTGCAAACATCAACTCTACCATTTTCTTATGTACATTATACAATGTTTCTTACATAATAATTTTGGGTCCAATGCATTCAGACTCATGCATCCTTTTGCCTGCAAATCATTATATATCTGTGTCAATTTCTTTTAAGGTAATGATGGAAGTCAATTATTAACCAGTGAATAAGAAATAATAAAGTGCACATGATTTCATTGGCTTAAGGTTGCTCACTGTGCCGTTAAAAAATGCTAATGGTATGCCTAGAAAATGCTGTTGTTACAAGACCATTGTTTAAAAGAAAATGAGTGATTTATCATAAGTCTATTACCGAAATGAGAACACAAGAGAAGTTGTTGCACCTAGTGACCAATTCAAATTCATTTTTCCTTAAAGTAAAGGTGAAACTTACTTTGGTTTGCTTTTGTAACAATAGATTTTTATATTCTCATGTTTTTCTCTCTGTGTTTTTGATTTGGGTCTAAAATGTTTAAGTTTACTTCCAACAGGAACACGATTGTTTTTTGTATAAGATAAATACCCCACTCTAGTCTATACTCAATATTTTCTGGTTTATTTGTCCTTTTTTGCATTTATTTGTCCTTTATTAAAAAAATAATAACCTACAGTGTTTTGACTTTTGTATAGATTAAATCTGATAAAAAAAAAAATCACATTTATTTTGTACCCTAATACCCATAACATTGTTTTACAGAATTTCAATTCATCTGTTAAACCAAAAGTTCCACTATGGTCAAAAAAGTTGCAGTAATTGGTGCAGGTTGCAGTGGTTTGGCTGCTATCAAATGCTGTCTTGATGAAGGTTTGGAGCCTATTTGCTTTGAAAAGAGTAACGATGTTGGTGGACTCTGGAGATTTAAGGTATTGTCACTCACACATTCTAAGTTTATGGCATATATATATTTATAAAGATTTTATTATTGTAAACAGTGTTGATCTATGATATAGAAGACTGATACTGGAAATATTATCCGATCTACTACTGATCTTTATTTACATTAACCACCTGGACGGTTAGCCCGCTCTTGGTTCGGGGTAAGAAAACTTGCTACTATCATTTACCCCGAACCAGGTGCGGGGTAGCTAAACATATAAACACGCGTTACAGTCCAATCCGATTGTCATACAACATTGTATGACAATCGGATTACAACTGAAAAAAATACTTACCTTGTCCCCGCAGCTCCTCCGGAGACGTCTGTCCTCTTCTGTCTTCATCCGGCGTGTGCAGTGACGATCTATGGTGTTTCCCGTTGACGCCGGTGCGGGCGGAAAATTCAAATCACTTTGTATTGAACTCAAAACAAAAAAGCTGTGTTGAGTCCAAAACAAAGAAATCTTTATATAATATATATATAATTGTATTATATATTTATTATATAAGCTACTGTACATTTACATTGCAATATGCACAATTTTTTTTTTTTTTAAGATTTTTTTTTTTATAATGTTTTATAAAGTTTTTTTTAAAGTTTATTTTTACATTTATAAAATTTTGGACATATTACGGTGAGTCATGCCTAAGAATTATAGCCTACAATCTAAAACAAATTTCCATGCAAAAAATGTTTTTTTTTTTTTCCTTTTGCATGGAAGTACGGAAAGAATTAGAATACTCGGCGTTCATGTACGCGTCCCTCGGCGATTTCTGATGATGTAGCGGGAAATTTAAATATTTTGTATTGGATTCAATACAAAGTCCTGTATCCAATCCAATACAAAAAAATACAAAATATATTTATGTGGTTTTGTCTATAGGTATTTGACGTTGGACTAAAATTTACCACACTAGGGAGGTGTTTTAGAAAAATATATTACTATACAGTATACCGAATTATTGCATTTTCAGTATTTATTTATTTATGCATCTTGTTTAAGCTGATTTTTGTGTTTTTTATTTCATTTTATTATTAAAGTTAATTTTTTTTTTTTACATGATTGTGTGTTTCAAACTTTATTATATTCAGGATATCTACTAGACCCTTGTTCGGACAAATTTCTGTAAGTTACAGGTCTACAATTTAAATTAAAAAAAAAATTCATAAAAAAACAGTGTACCGCTTTTGGTACAGAAATCCAGACATCAGTGAAACGCCCAGGTGGTTAAGCAGCATTTTTTGGGTAAATTACCTAGGATGTAGTTTTACACCTCCCTCTTGGACACTAGGAATCAGCTTTGATTCACACCAGAGTTTGACAAATTATTTAGGAAATTTGTAAAACCCAAATCTTACCAAGAACCTCATAATAGTATTGGAAGCAAAACAAAACTATTTAATATGTTCTGGCAATTTGCAGGGTAAAAGGCAACATACTGCAAACAAACAAGGGTGTCAGATATTGCCATGAGGAACTTGTGAAAATGCAGTGCATAGGGGTGAGTGGGGTATGGGTCCCTGTTTATGTAGATTGGCAACATTAACAAAAAACTTACTCCTGGTCCCTATAGTATTGTCTAGCAGGGTTGTGTAAGTTTCACGATTGCATATACAGAAATAAAAAAAAAACTTCAACAGGCAAAACAGCTACTGTACATGTAATTTTAACTCTGAATTTAGGTATTTGCTGGAGTTGATAGCTTTTGAAAAGTTAGTTATAAATCCAATCAAAACTTTATCTCTGCACCATGAGCTCCCCTTAACCCAAACAACCATGGAATGGGTTATATATGAAGGTTCTGTATCTAGCCATGAAAGATGAAAATTTTGGTTTAACTCACTGTATTTGCTATAAAAATTAGGAGAATAAAAAAAATCACACATACCCACTGAACCTTTTACTAAGGTCAAACCTAGAAAAGGAGCTCAAAATGATGTTTGCCAAATTCCTTGAATACTCCATGCACTGTTAAATCAACATAATATTCTTTCAATGGATGGATGCTTGCAGCTTATTTTTAATCCAGTTAACACTAAATCTAGTTAACACATTTTAAACCAGCACCTGTGACTTATATAACTTCACAGAAAGCATAATTTGAAACCATTTTTCATTAAACTGACTTCATTAACCTAACATGATTCTAGTCTAAAATTCATCTTGGTTGGTTCTAGTCTAAAAACCTAAATTAAGTTCATGCTGTCTGATGTTAATTGCAGGAAGTTCCTGAAGATGACAGGGCCAGTATTTACAATTCTGTAATAATCAATACATCTAAGGAGATGATGTGTTACAGCGATTACCCAATACCAGATGACTTTCCCAATTACATGCACAATTCTAAGGTGTTGCAGTATTTCCGGCTATATGCTGAACATTTTCAGCTGCTAAAATACATCCAATTCAAGGTAATTTAATAAAAAGTTAATATGAATTATATGTTGTAATGGCAGTTACATTCTTGTACTCAGTGTTATGACCACATGAACTAAATGTTTTTACTTGAAAATTATCTTTTAGTTCTATTAATAGAATATTGAAACTTTGCAATGGGGGGCTTATTGTATTTTCTAATAGAAAGTCTGCATATGTCTTTTAGTATTACACATTCCAGCTTCTACAGCAGTCTTTTTTAAAACTTTGTTCTCTAGTCGAGCGCTTAAAATAATTTTAATTTTTTAGGGTTTTTAATGAAACCAATTCATTGGTGGTCAATGATAAAAATGACCCTTACATCAGTAGTAAAAATGACTCTTACATTAAAAGTCAGTGGGAAGAATGCCTTTCTCACCCTTACAGACAATTTAAAGTATCTTGCCTGTAAAATCTCTGGCTGTGCCAAGAGGACTTTGGCCCCAAAACTATGCAGACACGTCTTAATGAGAGATTAGTCATGCATAGCTCAAGGGACCCCTAGGGACATCTAGAGGAACCCTGGGGTTTCACAAAACCCTGGCTCAGATTAGCTTTGCTATAGTGATGTCTATCATACATACAATATGTGTTCTTTAGGTCCAAAAATTAAAAACATAAAAACTGAATTTCTCAAGAGGATTTCTTAAGGGGATTCCTGGAATAGAGGTTGTTTTTTTAATGTAATATTTTAATTTATTAAGAGACATTACTCACTGTACCATAACTATGGAGGAGCAGCATTGTAATCCTAGTTTAGGAAGTTACTTAAGACTACAACTTCCCCCTTTTTGGATTTTCATACTAAACAAAGTGTTACTTTGTTGTCTACAGAGAGAACTAGAAAAATTGTTATCAGTTAACATTGCTAACTTCTCTTCATTCATAATTACTTCAATGTAAAATTATTAGTGATTACTGGTTTATTAATGGGCAGCCGGTTGTTTAGTAATCTCTGTGGCCTCAATTGGTGTAATCAATCTATCTTGTTCTGCCTTACATGAAGACAGCTGTTTGCAACATTCGAAAACGTCCGGATTTTCTCACCACTGGCCAGTGGGATGTTGTCACAGAGTCAGAAGGAAATCAGGAGAAGCATGTATTTGATGCCATATTGGTGTGCATAGGTCATCACACACATCCAAAAATACCTCTTCAATCTTTTCCAGGTATGACACTTAATGAAAAGGAAATGTATACCCATAGATAGAAAAGGTTTTCCAAAACATGAGAGCTTTTCCCATGGTTTATGTGTATTTACTTTTCTCCTGGATTTTAATTTGTGAATTCAGTAAAGCTATAGTAGATTCCCTTCGGTCTCCTAATCATGTGAAGTTAAAACCTGTTTTCTATTATTCTCCTGCTCATGGCTGAATATTAAGAATGAATATAACATTTTTACTCAAATTTGGTAGATTTATTACTATCAAATTTTTACGAGATTTGCATGCATAAATTTGGTAATACAACTATTGAACTGAACATGTGACCCCTATTCCTGTCCACACCAGACTCCATCCTCCCATATAGCTGCCCCTAAACCCAGGAGAGAGAGCTGAGGGATACATAGTACACCTTACCTATTCTAAGAAAGAATTACATCCTGGAAATACAGTACACCTTCTCCACTAAAAATAAAGTACAGCATAAACTTGAATCACCTGGATCTCCTAATGATCCAATGAACAGCATTGCCTTGTTAAAACAATGGTGAATATTATGAGCTTGTGAAGCAATATTTTTGTGCTATTGTTTAAAGGCATTGAAAACTTCAAAGGTCAATACTTTCATAGTCGTGACTACAAATCTGCTGAACCTTTCAAAAACAAGAGGGTGATAGTGATTGGTATTGGAAACACTGCAGTTGATCTGGTGGTAGAACTCAGTGCTGTCGCTAAGCAGGTATGTATTCTGATTCTTCTCAGAATGAGGTGAAATATTTGTAAACTTACACATTTTTTGAGAACTAACATTCATCATAGTCATATAAAGTCCAAAATGGCTGATAATGGTTTCCTGCAATATCTGTTCACCAATAGTGTTCAACCTCAGGTCAACTACAAATGAAAGCCTTATTTGTATATAGAAGTAATAAAGTATTTTAACCACTAAGATGGTAGGAGTGTTAAATGTTTTACCTGAAAAATTGAAAAGGTATACAGGATGTTCATAGGTGTCGCATTCAATTTTAACAATGACTTTGTCGATATTAAATCTTAACTTGGATCTTGGTAAGACTGTAAGTGTTGTGTGAGTGCTAATAGTGTACACATTTTGCAGGAAACTGCACAGTGAACCTATTCCATATGAATTTGGTTGAAACATTGCTGCTTTTCAGTTCACAATCCACTGATGTTTTTTGAGGTTTTTAAAATGTACAAAATATTTTACAACATATAAACTAGACAGTTATATGCTACAGTTATAAATACTCATCCGTCTTACTGACCAGTAAGACTGAAACTAGCAACATACAGTAAAATCTGATTATGTAATCTTCCTAAATTCTTAAATAGGAAATAAACTACAGAAACTGTGCCCTACAAAAGGCAAACAGACATATATTGCCTATGTCCCCTTTAGCTAATCTTTCCCGCATTACTAAAACCTTGTGTGCTCTGCCTCTGTATTAAGGCAGCCATCATGGTAGAGGCAGAGCTTTACTTTTTCAAGTTGGAGCCTTCAGTGAATCTCCCCGTAATAGTAGTAATATCAGTAATAGTACTAATATCAGTAAATTTCACTCCTGAGAGTAGAAATCAGTAGCACCTTGGATCTCAATGTGGATCTACAAAAGTGCAAAGGCATGTTTACATACCTGGAAGTGCGATGCTATTTTTTCCTGACGTATGATAATATTTCAGGGTACTACTTAGGCATACATTACATTTCTAGATGTTACTTATAACATAGCAAACGTTCACATTTTGAGTTCTACGTCTAAGGAGGATGTTTATGATTCTTTTGATAAGGTTAGTCAAGCTCCCTAGCATTCTATAAACCCAGATTTTGCTTACTTCTAAGTCTTCTAAACATATATTACAAGGATTTGTAACTTTTTTTGTGTCTGGATACATAGTATGTGTTCTGCTAAAAGTAGTGATGATATTTTCACAGTTGACTTTACAATGTAATTTCCTGGTATATTTCACCCTAATCTACTCTGTGACTAAAAGTGCACACATATAGTTTAAGGATTCAAACATCTCCCTTTTTTTTTTTTTAGGTATTTCTCAGCACAAGGAGAGGTGCCTGGTTACTCAATCGTGTTTGTGATCATGGTTTTCCCTTGGACATTGTTTTGTTCACCCGATTCTTTGCCCTTTTACAAAATGCTTTTCCGTGGCTGATTAACAACTACATGGAGAATAAAGTCAACTCAAGAGTTGACCATGAAAATTTTGGTCTTAAACCTAAACACAGGTAATGAAGTTATTTTTCTTTCTTCAGAACACATTTTTAATTAGTTTAACTAGAGAAATTAATAAAAGTTTATCTGAAGAGTGATGAATGATCTTGTACTACTGCAAATGTTCTGTGTTAAGCAATTTATAAACTGGCTAACAGTTTTTTAACTTTTTTTAAAAGCACATATCCAAGGAGGTTATCCTTGAATAAGGATTTAAGCTACAAAATTTTAGAACTTTAAAAAATTTGTTTTGTCATCCTTGCCTGAGTGACTCTTGCTGTTTCTATTCTGTTTTCATCTTTGCATGACATTTCCTTTTTGCTTATACACTAAAGCTAATGCACGACATATGAATAAACTGTAAAATATGACATTCTACATTGCTTTACTTATAGTACTTTAAAGCTATTACCAATTTTCTGAATACAAAAATCTTGTGAAATGTTTAAACATTGTCTTGAGTATATTTATTTAAGTGTAAACATACAAAGGGTGAAATATATTGGTTCATGTTGTTGACTTTGTTGAAGAATTACTAATTGGATGAATGTCATAATGAGCCAGTAGCTTCAGTATGTTCTGACACAGAAATGCAATCCAAGTGTAAAGTAAGAAATGCTGATATATAAGCTTCACGGACTGTTCCCTTATTTAAATGCCCATATTTGATATTCCTATTCATTCCAATAGAACAGTCCTCACCAGAGTTTTTTGTTCATGGGCTCTAAAGAAAATGGTTTCTATAGCATTTGGAAAGCGCCAAAACATCCTATAAGTGGTGAAAAACACAGGCATTTATGGAAGATTTCTCGGAATTAAGAACTGTATGGGCATTTTTCAGTGTTTACAATTAAAGACAGTGTAGACTTATTCTGGTGAATGGGGTAGGCACTAGTACATTGTACACAGAATATAGAATTATGTATCTCAGAAAGGCTAGGCTGGGAGGAACAGAGGCAATTGCCCTTTGGCTATTTCTGGTAAAATGTCGAGGTTGTGGCCTTAGGTAGAGACACTTCATATTTCAGTCTTTAATAAGACTGGGACTTGCAGTCAATGAAACATTATAGGTATTATAGAGGGACCTAAATTGTTATTCCTCCTTTAGGAATACCTATTTTGCAATGCCTGCTGATAAAAGGACCCAATGGCACACTTTCCTTGGTATAACTTGTTTAGCTCCCAGAGATTTCCCATCACATGAAAGGTTTAATTAGTAGTGTTATCCCCAGGCCAAAGATACCCAATATTCCTCTGATTTTAAGTCAAGTATTCCTAAAACAGTATCAAAATATGTTTAATGCATAAGTTGCAATTTTGAAAAATAAATCTCTGCTTATATATCAATATACAGGTTTCTAGGTCAGCATCCAACAATTAGTGATGATTTACCTAATCGCATTATCGCTGGCAAAGTGCTGATAAAAACTAATGTGAAACGTTTCACCGAGACAGATGTCTTTTTTGAAGATGGAACAGTAGAAGAAGACATTGATGTGGTCATTTTTGCCACAGGATACAACTTTTCATTCCCTTTCATTGATGAATCTGTTATTAAAGTTGAACATAATGACGTGCCTTTGTATAAAATGGTGTTTCCTTCAAATCTGGAAAAGCCAACAATGGCTTTCATTGGCTACATCCAACCAATTGGTGCCATAATGCCAGTCTCTGAGATGCAAGCTCGCTGGGCAACAAGAGTCTTCCAAGGTAAAAACCATAATATTAATTAGATTTTTTTTTATAAAATTGTAATATGAATAAAACAATAGTCAAATAAAAGACAAAAATGCACTTTTTTATATTTACATTACTATACATATGATCATTAAATCTATACAGCTTAAAACTCTTGAATTTGGTATGAGTTGTCCTTCTACAATAAAGCTCAGATCAGTAGACGGAGAAAGAGCATATGTCATTTGTGCTGTAATTGAATATGCATGATGCTAGAAGAAGAGAGCAGAGCAACATAGAGGTGGGTTCAACAGCGGGCTGTTTTTTCCTTCATTGTTCAATTACAGGCTGAGGACAAGGATGAAAGCCATAATTTTTACTGAACAGAGAAATAGGTTACCTGCCCTGCCAGAGAAAGATGTTGGAAAGACATGTATTTCTCAGCATTATATAGACAGCAATACAAGTAAAATAGATCCAATATATGTTTTGGCTGTGGAATTTACTTCAAACCTATTTAAGTATATTTTATAGGAAATACCAATAATATGTTGGTCAACTTTTACAATATACATGTGTTCTATATTGTGCTAATAGTTTAGCTGAGTGGACTAATAATGAAAAACATTTTAATTGTAAACGTACACCCTTTTGATAAAGTTTTTGTTGTTTTTAATTTAAGGAAAAAGTAGAACCCATGTGAAGTTTTTATTTCTGACTGCACCCCTTTAGGGAGCTTCACTCTCACTATTTGTCCTGCTTCCAGTAAACAAGTAATAGAGAAACCAACATTTTACCTTGTCATCAGTAGAAAATAGGGGTAAATCTTTCAGTGTTTTTCTTTATCAAGAAATGTTATCTCACTTCAACAAAATCTCTCCAATGGGAAGTAGGTGACCCACAAAAATTACAGATGTTTAGGTAACCATTTAATTTATTCAAAGTTTGTTTTTAGGATGTATTATGAATATATATTGTTAATTGTACTGTTTTGTAGCATTAATCCATAATAATAGAACACATTAGGCCTGATTATTTAAAGCATTAAAAGACTAGAGAAGATAAGCTATCATGGGGGAACCTTGTGATCCATCAAACCAGGAATGGATTTCCTAAAAAATCTTTTGCTAATGGCAGGTAAATACTGGTAAATATTTTCAACCGTGGATCAGATCTATTCCAGTTTTGGTGGATTACCTATGTTCCCCCATGATAGTCTATTTTCTCCAGTTCTGAAGAGCTTTAATAAATCAAATCATAATGGGGTTGATTTACTAAAGGAATATAGGCTGTTCACATAGCACATAGTAAAGTAAATAATCTTTAGCAATGGCAGTTAGTAAATAAGAGGAAGCTCTAATAACCTTAAGTAACCAATCATATGCAAGTAGAAGTCTTGTTTTCTTTAGATTTCCTTGCAGTAGATTGGGCATTCTTTGCAAAGTGAACTATTACCGCATTCAAAAGGCTAAGTTATTTATCCCTTGCAAGGTGATAAAGTGAACAGCCTAAATTCATTTGGTAAATCAACCCCAATGCTGAAACTTGGCTGCATGTTATGTTAGGCAGAGCATCCTGATATTAATATGCAAAGTTTCTGAATCAATAAATGCCCCATGAGCATAGGTTACCTAAGAATATAAAAAAGGAATAAGAAATAAATTGTGATAAAAAATATATGAAAATTAGCTGCCTATAGTTTGGGTTTCAATATAATGTTTTATAATATCTGCACTTGTTTTAGGTCTAGTCAAGCTTCCACTCATGAGTGAAATGAAAGAAGAGATCAAAAAAAGAAAAGAAGACATGAATAAAAGGTTAGGTTCTCTTTAAGGAGAAACAAGAGAACAATAGTAATTCCTAATAGTGAAATTAAAGTTTTGCCAAAATGTCCATACTTAGGGTACGTATACATGTTAGACTGAAAGATGCATAAACGAGAGCTGTACATGCAGCACTGTTCTGCTCTACGGAGAGACCAGGTATTCACTTGTATTACAGTTGTTCCTGTATCCACCAGGATGGAACAATGAATGATGTCAGATGAGAGCTGTACACACAACAGATTCCCATCAGATACTAGCCCTGAGGCAATTATCAGACGAGAATCATGTGCCATGTGTTGTTTCTATATCTTCCCAAGGCCCCCTCACTTCCCATTTTGGGCAGATTCCCACAAACATTGGAAAGACGGATTATGTGGATGAGAGGCTGTCTGTCAAGTATGGGTCCCCTCTACTGGTAACAGAAGGTAAATGGCTTGGTATAGACAAGAGTGGGGCACACCCTCACTGACCTCCTTTTGTCCTTGCCCCTAAGGTTTGATGCATGGAGAAGTGTCTTATATTGGAGGCAACCCACAACAGTTTTTTTTATTCAAAAACAGTATCTTTTAAAAATAGAAAGAGAAGGTAAGAGAAGGGAAAGAAGGAAAGAAAGGAAAAAAAGTCATAGGGTCCTTATTACTCCAACCAGATTTTTTTTATTGGAATTGCAGCCACTTTACATGTCTACATGAACTTCTTAGGGTGGGTTTCCTAATGCTGCTAACAATGAATCATACCTGAGTAAAGTGCACTCAAATGATCACTTAGTATTCTTTAAAAGCCCAGATAATAGCTTGGCAACACAAGAACACAGTTGGAATACAGGGAGAGTGGTATCCTTAATGAAGCACTTAAGGTTATTTTTCTTGGTATATTTTTTTTAACAATTTTGTTAAATACCTTTTGTTGCAGGTATGTTAAAAGTGAGCGCCACACCATACAAGTGGATTATGTGCCATACATGGATGAAATTGCAGATGAGATAGGCTGCAAACCCAACATTAAGCAGATTTTCCTATCAGATCCCAGGCTGGCCTGGGAAGTAATGTTTGGCCCATGTACGCCTTACCAGTATCGGCTGTGTGGACCAAGGCAGTGGAAGGATGCCAGAAAAGCCATTCTAAGCCAGAAGAACCGCATAATAAAGCCAACAAAGACCCGCAATGTGGATAAGGAAATGACACACAGTTCATTTAATGTGCTGTTCAAGCTTTTGGGCATCTTGGTGATTTTTGCTGCCATATATGTGTTAATGTAATTAGGTCAGGCAATGCTATGGTTCAAACAATGTTACAGGCTATAGGCTCATCACAAAGACATATTTGTTATATTATCTATTGAATGTATGAACCCTATTTTAAAAATTCTAAGCCTTCCAGTTTGAATGGTAACTGAAGTGTCTTTTAATTCTTGTTCACTGAAATAAGCTTCTTCCTAAAAGCATTACCTTTTATGTGCATTTTGCTACACCAATTGTTTTGGTTTTCAATGTCATTTTAGACTGGTACCTATAAACGTGGGGAAAAAACTGCTTTTCCAGAAGATATATTAGCGTAAGGCCAACTGTAAGATCCTATGTTATCAGTACCATTATGCAATATATCTGCCTTATTTGGAGGATAGGAATTTAAAGTATATTTTTATTTCTGTTTCTTTTTCTGGGGTGCATATCATTTCCAAAATATCACTTTGGTTTACAGTTTATAGGACCTTGGTGGATAGAGGAACACATAGCATATGAGGTTTGTTTTAGATAGTAGAGTAGACAATGGTAAAACCCCTTGCCATTTTTTTTTTGGCTATCTGAAACCTCAGAAATCACAGTTAAAGGAAAATCTCCAATAAGTGACACACACCTACATTACTGCAGTGCTATCATTTTATTGGTAAAGCAAATGTACTTGTCTTATCCGTATACAGCATATTCTTTTTTCTTTTTGTAAAAAAAGTATAAATAAAATTGAATTTATGATATAAATAGCAAATATATAGCGTGTTTGCACATTTTTTCCCTGTTTTTATAATATGTATTTGGAAAATAATTGTTTTTGGTGTGACATTTTTGCATGATTTCTATCATTATGGCACATCATTGCACATCTTTCTTCAAATCACAAATGGAACTGAAGGCGCCCCCTCATTGACTTTCTGCTGTAATCCTAAATGCAAAAATAAAGGCACAGATTGTCGATAGAGACCAACTTTTATTTTCTGATCCTTAAAAATTGAAAAAAAGCAGAGCTTTCAGGAAAAAAACTGCAATTTTATCATAAGATTTAATTCTCAATCTAGTCAAGATCAAGCAGACTTTGAAAACCTACTGACACACCCTAATACAAAACCCATATCAAAAGAACAAATATCAAGTACTCCCAGATGCATTTTCAGCTTAAAAAAGATCTTTGCCAAAAATAAAATAGTAGGCAGCTTCAAATTAAATCACAGTTAAGTATGTAATATCATAGGCATCAGTTTATAAACTTCACGACACAAATCATATATCTAATAAAATCCTTATTACTTGTAACAAATATCATGTCATTTATATGCTGGAATGCTCCTGTAGTCTACGGTTCATAAGGAGGACCTCAAAAAACTCAGAATCAAAGTAGGTCAACACAGGCAGCATATCTTTAATGATTACATTAAACATGTAGTCTCTGCTGATTTACTGACTGTAATAACCATATCACCGATCAAAAGCTTAGAACATGTTAAACAGATATACCAAACTGAAAGTACGGGAATCATTCTGGACCTTCACACTAGAAACCCTCCATCCAGATGGTCCAACTGAAATTAACAGAGCAGAAGAATAAACTTAAATAACACTGTCTTGCAATATCTGTTCTGACATAAGAGGGCGCCAGACAAATCAATAACCCACAGCGCCTATAGGAAAAATCACATATGCTCAGCAGAACTGAAACACAGGAAACAGGAAGTAACACCAAAGTTGAGCACATGCTGTGGGCTACATTGGTGTTTGTATCCAATCGGTCCATCAGACAGTTTACAGAGTCCAGTAATACTTTACCTTACAGCCTTAAAAGTAAACACCTCAACTTTGTTCTAAACGCACATGCGAACACTTCCCTGCTTGAAATAATATAGGTTAATAATGTTATAATCTCCGAATGCTTGTTTTCTTTTTGTTTCTTTTTGTTTTTTTTTTAAACTACACAAGCTTCTTTTAAAATCTCAGCTCACAGCAAAATTACTGGTAAATATATTTACCTGCTCAGATGTGAATATAAAAATGCATAGAGGGGACCCTTTTGCCTCCATCCCAATGCAAATGTATAATATATGAACTGAGATATTCACACATGTACATGCAAAAGCACATAGGTTTATGTAGGTATGTATCTGCATGCATGCTTATGATTATATACTAAAAAAAGGCCCTCTTACTATAAATACTTTTATTTTTATTTCATTTTAAAACCTAGTGTACACCAATCCTACCCCTAAAGTTCAACAAAATGTGTTCATGGCTAATTTTAATTTTCATGGACAAAAAAAAAATACAGTTTTATGAGAAAGTTCTGGACATCGCCTTTTCTACCTGGGCACTTCTGCTACCCATGCCATTGTCTTCTTTTTTGGAAACTTACCAAGTTTCCTTTTGTGCTGTAAGGAAACCACATGTAGGCTATCGATTAAGGTGAATTTGTGGTCAATCAATGAACAAGTCTACAATGGAAATTACATATTAGTAAGAAGTGGTAAATGAGCTTTACAGTAATCCCTAATGACCTCTGTAATTGCTGCTACTGTGGTTTGCATAAATTAAAAAATCACTTTCAGTAAAATTAACATAAACAAATAGCACAAAGCCCCTTTATAAAAATAACCATTACACTGAAGAACACATTATTTGTTGAGTTAGATCTTATACTTTTTTTTACTAATTTTTGGGTGGTGAATCCAGAAATTACCACATTTTTTTGCTATCACATCCAGTTTTTACGATACTGGGTACCCTCCATTTTTCTCAAAAAACATTTTACATACCATGAAAAAATAACTTCAATGTACTGTTTATTTAAATTTCTTTTGTTCATACAAAGGATTCATTGTTACTTTATGACATTTTTTTTACAGTAAAACATTTGAAAATTCATTGGGTAAGCGGTTAAGGTAAAAATTTAAGCTTTTAGCTTTTCTTGGAGTGTTCAGTGTTAGGACAATCCCGCCGGAGGCTCCAACAATAGTCAGCCATCATAGGTAGATCCCATCTACCCTGATACAGTCCTTCCATGCCCTTCAAATCTTGGTGGAAGCTTTCACCTTGCTGATCACTGACTGCACCAAGGTTTTCCGGGAAGTTAGAAAGATGGCTATGCAGAAAATGTACCTTGATACTCATTTTGCAACCAAACAATTTGTAGTTCTCCAAGATTTTCTGGTCATTTTCTGTGTAATTATTTGCTTGTGTGTTTCCAAGAAAGTCCAAGAAACACACCAGCCTTTTTTTTTCAAATGACAGACTAGGAAATGCCATAAATGAAACAGTCTCCTTCAGTTGGCAAAGCTTTACTGATCTGCCTCATCAAACCCAGTTTCATGTGCAGAGGAGGGAATGTAATATTCTTTCTATCAACAAGTGGCTCATGTAGAATGTTTGGATCACCTGGTTTTAGGGCAGATCTTGGAGGCCAATTCCTTTCCACCCAATGCCTCTCATGAACTCAGATGACCCAATTCCCAACTCAATGACTCTTTATGTCTGCATATTCTTCACAAAGAAAAAACTGAATGGCCAATTGGGACTGACCCAAATATATTTCCATTGTGAAGGAGGACACACTTTAGGCTCCGCTTTAAACTATCGATGAATAGTCGCCATTGAGTTGAGTTATAGATTGGAATTCCCAATTCCTTTATTAAACCAGCTATGTAATGGCAAAACACAAAGCCAGTGTGAGTACTACAGTACTGCAGAAATGCAATTTCTTTGGTTCGAATGTAACATACCTTTGTTCCTTTTTCAAGTAGGTTTTTCTCATGCAGTCTTGATGCTAGGAGTTCTGAAGCCTTCTTAGATAGTCACAAATCACGTGTCAAATCACTCAACTCATGCTGATCAAATCCCCTAGGAACAGAGCCCTCTTCAATGTCAAATTCTTTATCATTGTTGTCACCTAGTTCATCACTATAATCATGTTCTTCAGGTAAGGGTAGTGTAATGAAAGCCGGCACTGGGATTTCATCTGAATGAGCCACTGGCTGTATAGCCGATGGTAGACTAGGATATGGTACATTTATTTTTCTTGTTATATCCTGAAATTTTCACTATATAAAAGTAACAGTCACTGAAATGATCTCCTGGCTCTCGCCAAACCATAGGTATACCAAATGGCATCTTATCACAAATGTGCTGATGTTTCTCTTTGACTGGGAATGGTGAAACTGCCAAAGATATAACAAAATGAATCAGGGTTGTTTAGGCACTAACAACGAGAAAAAGCAGAGCCAGACATGATCTGAAAGAAAGGAAATACGTGTGTAAGTAGAAAAATACATTTTGCTTATTCACTACTGAGCAGCACACAACCTCTGACCACACTGTCTTGTGTGTAAATGAATAGTCTATACAAATACACACTAAAGTAATCGCATTATTATAAGCGGTAGAGAAAAAACCTGACATGATAGAAGAAAACTGACTCCACTTTCAGAATCAGCATACCTAATTTAGTGTAAAAAGCTTAAAAATTGAAGTCAACAAAAAATGTGTTCCAAAATTGTTCCCCAGTGTTATTAACCACCTGGGCGTTACACTGATGTCTAGGTTTCTGTACCAAAAGCGTTACACTGTTTTTCATGAAATTTTTTTTTTTTGTGGTGTTTTTGTACTGTAAAAACCATTTAAAAGCAGATTACATTGTAATCTGCTTTTAAATTTCCTTCCCTGACACACCCCCATACATCACCAATCACATCACCCGGAAGATGACTCAGGGGGGGATTTCCCTGCGTGCCTCACACAGACAGAGACAGAGACGCTGGAAGCTGCTGGCATCTCCGGAGAGATGCACAGCACAATGCAGGATTTCTGCATTGTGCTATACATCTCACTACAGATGCCAGCAGCAATAGCAAATCTTTTATTTCTGCAATGTATGACAATCGGATTGCAATATAACATTTGTTTACATTTAACCACCTGGTGAGAAAAACTCGGGGTTAACGAAAATTGCAAGAGTTTTTACCCCGAACATGCTCGGGCTTAACGGCCAGGTGGTTAATAAACTTTCTCAGATTCAATAAACATATAAACTCTATTTATCTCTGGGGACATGTGTACAGGACTGTCAATAGATGACTTCAATCATTTTTTAATTTTTTACCGTCGTGTATGCATGTCTTAAACCAAGTTGAATTGCTTCTATTTAATCTGAAAGGTGGTCAATGTGTCTAATACATAGCTAGCTAAACAAATAAAAAGTCCTTTGTGGAGTTCTAAGTTCACATTAGTTTTGAGGTTGAATTCAGCTCCAGAAGTATGGGCTTGATTTATTAAAGTTCTCCAAGGCTGCAGAGAATACACTTTAATCAATGAAGCTGGGTAATCCAACAAACCTGGAATGGATTTCTTCAAAGTCAATTGCTTTATGCCAGAGGTTGGGACTTAAGTCACCTGCCTAAGGAACGACTTGCAGCTCGACTTGGGGGTCTTCCCAAGCGACTTGCAACTTGACTTGTGACTTCCTTTCTCTGCTGACAGCTGAAAGGGCAAAGGGAGGAAGGCAGTGAGGCCTCTGTAACACAGTCTTCCGCCCTCCCCCCTTCAGCTGTCAGAGGAGAAAACTTAGAATGCAAGAATTATGGGGAGGAAGGCAGTGAGTATTCTGTAACACTGCCTTCCTCCCCGCCTTTCCTACATTCTTAATTTATTTATTATAAATTATAAAAACAATTTGTCCATAATTTCAGAAACAACTTCACATGTAATGTGTTCCTCTAAGCGTTTCACACGTTTTGCTTTGTCAGGTGAAACAGCTTTTGTTGTCTAGACATGTTGCTTTACCTAATGTTTGAACACATTTTCTAAAGTTGTATACTTTTACTTGCACATTACTCATCTCTGTTACTACTCTGCCCACAGATCATCTGTCCAGCAGTCTGCAGCATCCCCAGCTTCCTTTTAGCTGTGCAAACATGTGCTTTTTTAGCATCCCTTGCACTTTCTGTGAGGCTGTTCACAGCTGAAGGGAATTTCAGGAAAAATGCAGCAGCCAATGAGCAGAGTAGTTCCTGGTTATAACCTTGTCTTGCTATTGGCTCCTAGCTGTTTTTATACCTCCCTGATTCCAGGCTCTGGTTACCGGATCCTCAGCCTTGTTACTTGTGAGTTGCTCAGTCATACACTGCCATTTCTTCCCCTTTTGGATTCCTGACCTGTGCTTGTACCTGGACCATGTTTATCTGCTGCCTGCCCTGCCCTGACCTGTGCCTATACATGGATTATGCTGGTCTGCAGCCTTCCCTAACCTGTGCTTGTACCTGGATTGCTCCTGTCTGCCGCCTGCCCTGTCCATCATTCCGCCTGGGCTGTACCTCCTGCTGTCATCCAACGTAATACCTGATCTGCTCTGTCCCTACATCAGAGCCCTCTGTCCCGCTCGCCCCTGGTGGGTAGAGCCTGGGGGCAGCGACCTGGTGTTCTCCCCGCAGCAAAGTAGTCCAATTGCCATTGGGGTCACTGGCCCATCATCCCTTGCAGGGTGCTCTGGCGATTACTGAGAGACTTGGACTCTGTGCCCCAGGTAAACCCTGGACACCTGCCGGGGGTGGGTGGGGGGGCAGCACTTACAATCTCTCTGTGGTACTTTTGGTACTTTTAGTACTGTAGCCATGGTCACTACTTTAATTTAAAAAGTAGATACATGGGTTTGACATACCAGAGCCAATTCTTTGCAGTCTTGAACTGACAATTCAGACACAGCAATCAAGGTTGTGGCAGAAAATGATCAATTGGTGCAAGCATCTGAAGATCTAAGGGTGCTGTTTGATTTTGTTGAAGAGACATACATTGACATTTTGAGAAAATCCCAATCCATGGCTAGTCTTTGTTTCGGGGGAAATTGGATTCTCCAATCAACTGCCAGACAGGTGGAAAATTGGTCTTAAACCCTAGGGTTGCTGTCTCAAAAGGTCTAGATGAGAGCGAGAGAGAGAGAGAGAATTATATGGTAAAACAACCCTGGTAATCCTTTAATCTGGCAAAAAGTGATTTTAGCTAGTGTACAAAAGCATGCCTCTCTTTTCAGCAGTGGAATTTAATGCAGTTTGAGAAGGAGCTTTAACAATTCAGCTTTAAATGAAACTACATAATCTTCAAGCACAGATAAATTTGTGATAATATCTCATATAGTCTGTGTATTTTAGACTTTAGACAGCAGTAATAGAAGAAAGCTCTACTTGGTATAGTCAACAACTAGCAGACCTGTCCCTTACAGAGAAGGATATCAATACAGGTAAGACCAGTAGTATGAGACATTTGAAAATACAACTTTGATCAGGTGATATTGCATAAAAAGTTAATGGATTCCAAACATAATATTTTTTTTTTTTTTACCATTGTTACTTTTGTTATCTTATATTTACTCTTTGGTTACTTGATTGCATTGGGAATTGGTAAAACATCTATTGAACCAATCTATTGGTTTTGTTTTTACTCTATGTTTTATTAATAAATTGTATATTTGGAATATGCTCATGTTTATGCATCAAAACTGAAATATGTCTTAGTGTCTGAAAACACACAAAAAAATAAAATTATCCAGGATATGCAAAAGTATGGCAGTATTATTTTATTTTGTTTTTAACCATTTTTATTATTTTTCGTTTATACATTTTTCTAAATAGAATTTTGTTTTTAAACAAATGTATTCTTAGAACATTGCTGTAAAATGAATACACTGCCCTCATATTACTTCCAGACAATAATATAAATGGCTTTTGTTTTTTACTGCCTGCTCCTGTGTGTTTTAGAAAAGAGAGTGTGAAAAAAACTTTGACTTGAGAAAGCATGGAGGAAGACCCTGACAGGTAGATTGTTTAGGTTTATATATAGGATAGGAACTGGTAATATAAGTAAGAGGTGACAGCCCCATTCCCTAAAATCACATCCCCTGTTTTGCCTACTCACAGCCCATACACTTTAAAGACAAGGAATAAGCAGAACACATGTGCTGTAGATTAGATTTTTAGAAATTAGCTATTAGAAATTGACTAAAATCAGACTCCAGAGTCTTTATTGTGATTTTTAAGGATCTTTGAGAAAATAATATCTTTAACACATAATTTCATTCTGGCAATAAATACATAAATTCCTATCTACCTTTGTCCCAAATGTATTGGATCAGAGGTAATTTTTGACACACACACACACACACACATATATATATATATATATATATATATATATATATATATATATTAATTAGCACCTAGAAAGGTCAGAGATTGTTTGTTTTATAGCTTCTTTATTACTTTTAGAAAGCTGACCGAGCAGATATGTTAGTTGCCATTCATTACCTTATTTAGTCAATACTGACTGACTTGTTGGTGTGCAGATCCTCTGCCCTTTATACCTTCTATTTCACTAACAGAATGAGTATCTGGTGTTCAGCTGATCACTACAATATGAGCTGCTTACTTGTTTCAGGTGTGTGGCTAAAACTACTGAAACCAAAAGATCAGCTTCCAGGCAATCAGAATTCTTTAGTGTGAGATTAGTAATGGCATAATACCTCAGTGATAGTTATGCCTTTATGTCGATAGTCTCAGAGGACATTAAATTTAGGTCTTATGTAGGTAAATTTGCTTCATTTGTAGGTCAGGCTCTGGAGCCATCTATTTATTTTTAATCTGTTAAGGATATCAGAGGTATAACTACAGTTTATGTAGTCATATAAGCAAGCTTTGACACCTAAAGCAACATCACCCCTCACCTCAAATTTCCTGTTTTATTGGTCCCAACCTGTCTTGAAAATTGTGACAATTTATAAATGGACTGTGAGATAACCGGTAATGGGAAGTGTGAGAGAGAGGGCAAAGAAAACAGATTGTTTCAATTAAAGCCTACATGTGGTTAGATCAAAAAAAAAAGAAAGCAACCAATGTACATATAGTAAATACTGAAACAAGAACAGACCTAGCACCGGAACTCCCCATCAGATTTGATCAATAACCACATCTGCATCTCCACACTTCTGAGCCTGGATCCCAAGGGCTGGGTATCATATGATATCCACACTTCAGGGTTTGGTCTGTCCCCCAGTGACCTGGCCCTGCTCTCAGTGGAAGCAAGGTCAGGTCATCTTTCTGCTGCTGGGCAGTATTCTGTCAATGGAATGACCTTGCACCTTGGGGTCAGTCCCTGGCTATTCCTCTCCTATTCTATTAAAGAGGTTCTGAATAGTTTTCTACCTCCTGTGACCCTGGACAAGACTGTGTATTGGGTCATCTGTGTCGATCAGAGGTTCTGAGACTGTTGGCAGGGGATGTCCCCATAAACGCGGCCCATTCAACCAGTAGGTCCCACTTTGCCGACCTGCCCTCCCTCTTCAGATGGGAAGCCTATTCAATTCAGTTCCACTTCAAAGTAGAGAGGTTGAGAAGCCATCCACAGCTGTACATGTAGTCTGGTGACTATTGTGGGAACCTCTGAAACTGAGAACGTGCTGTTTTCTATCACATATACCATTAGCTTCTTTATACTACATAGGCTGTATATTGCCCAGTTGCGTAGAGTCTGGCATGTAGGTGCTTTGTTTTGCCATTTCTCTGAGCATTGTACAGTCTGACCATGGGGTGATTTTGCGGCAATGTTAACTCCTGGGGTGATTGGCAACTGTCTTGAATGTTTTTCTTTGTAGAATGATGGATTTTAAAGTGTTTGGAAATTGCCTTAGACCCTTCTCAATTGATGGCCAGCAACAATTGTTTCAATAGGAACATTCCTCTCTTCCTCCTAGACATAGTGTTAACACACACCTGAATGCTCCAGCAAACTGACAAAACGTCTCCTTTTTAGAGATAGTTACACTTGCCAATGATTAAATAAATAACAACAAAATAAAAAATAATAAAGGCCAAATAGCTTTTGAATTTTAGTTCAAAAGTCCAGCCACAATCCTGCACTAGGTAACACAGGATCAATCATTAACATGGTTTAGAGTGAAAGGTTGCAAGTGTTCAGCACATATTCAAGGCAATGGAAGGAGGCCCCAGCTCTGCATCTTGCCCTTGTAATTGGTGTTACTAGGACTACACACACTCCCTTTCAGCTTGTCATTCCCAAAACAGCTTCCTGTTTAGAAAAGCAGCCTCTGTGTGTTACAGCTTGCTGCAGGGCCATTGTACAGATCATACAAGCTGCAGAATACAGGAAGTATAGTGTGACTTTATACATTAACTAGACAAGTAAATCACATATTCCTTCACTTGCAGGTTTGTACTTTTTTCTTCACAACATTCCTGTTGTTGCTGGCAAGGATTAAATACCATGAGGAGCAAAGCTTGAGAATGTCATATGATGTGGCATATAAGTGAGAAATGTATTTTTGTGCTGACTTGTGTACATATTTATCTTGTCTTTTTCAAAATGAAACATCTTGCATGCTTTAATTCTCGGCAGTCAAAGAGAATCTGCTGCTACACAAATTGAATAATGCACACAGTAATAAATCAGTGAGTGCATATGAAATCAGGCTAAACACAAGTTTCCTTATATGACCCTCACTTGTTTGTTGTATTTTCTGTTCTAGTATATGGAAACTGTAAAAGAAGGCGCAGAAAAGTAAAAAGATAGTGAAAAGTGTTTAGGGTATTAAGTTAAACAAGTACTCAACTGATTTTGTTTTTCCTATGTTTACTATACTTATTACGTTCTCTGTTAATCTGCATCGGTTAGATGTAAACCAGTTACTTTTATTCAGAACTAGAACATCAAATTCATAAAGCCGGAAGCAATTCTTGGGTTCCTAGAGTTGAGTATCAACATACCACCTAACAGAATATATATATTTTTTTGTAATAAAATAGCACAGTTTGTTAACATTTCCTATTCTACAGATATTAGTCATACTAAAGAGACCCTCTGCTATATGATTAAAGCCAGAGAATAATCGATTTACTAGTGTAAAGTCTTTCTAAGCTAATATGCATTCTGGATTAAAGTACAAAAAAGTTTTTATTTGAGGTTTACTATGTTTAAATTTAAACTTTATTTGTCAGTTTTAAAACCAAGTTTGTGTGGGTTTGAAATTCACATGGCTCATGATTGTCATATATATTTAATTATTACATTTGAGTTTATATATTTTTTTTTTTTTACAGATTATACAATACTACTATCATTCCCTGCAGATGTGTTTAAAATATCCCATTTAGACAGTCCATGTTTAAAAGAAGAGATTTATTATCTCCCTAATTTTCCCTGCAGATTAACTGCACATTGCCCTAGGATGTACTTATGGTCAGGTTACCCACAAGGCAACCTACACTTTGCACAGATACTACTTTCCTGTTCTGTACAAAATTATGGTACCTCTTACTCCCTCACTGCACAACACATACAGAGTAGAGGAGAGATGGATGGGTCCCTTGTCAGATACTACTACTGGACATGGGGGCTTGTTGGGTGTGCTCAATAATCTGCCTCAATCAGCACCAGACTCTGAAGCTAAAAAAACATTTTAAAAAGTCGTGTGTTTTATTTGTTTGTGAGAAGCAAAGATAGGTCATTACCTGTCAGTTACATTATTGAATATCTGCGTAATGAGGCACTCCATGCTGCTTAACCTCAACCCGAATTTTATGAATTGGTGTTCATAGCACAGTAAATAAAATGAAATTATTAATAACTTAGCCTCTAAATACATAAAACCCAAATCACCACCTGAAGATCTCATTACTTAAGTTCCCAGATAAAATATCAATGGGTTATTCAACCAAGCAGCATCTTATATGTGCACCCAAATATATGTGAACGTTTTATGAGCATGTATATAGATAGGTGGTAAATGTTCTGCTCGTTTTGTTTTTCAGGCTGCCATGGGGAAAAAGGTTGCTGTGATAGGAGCCGGAACAAGTGGCTTGGTTGCTATTAAAAGCTGTTTAGAGGAAGGTTTGGAACCAACCTGCTTTGAGAAAACTGAGGACATTGGTGGATTATGGAGGTTTAAAGTGAGTTACCTAATATCAAAACAAACGTTTTTGCATATGCAAAATAATATACAAAAACAGTGCTGATGTTTCTAACCAGTCTTAACTTAGAATGAATTTTGGAGCTGTTGATTTTTCTGTGTCTGGCCAATCTTGGGTAGGTAAACAGTTTCTTTAAAGTTTACGGCCTACCTGCCGAACAAGCACCAATATATTTTTTTGGCTATAGATGTAGCCATGACTGGTTTTTGGTTTGCACTTCCTACTTGGAACCACTGTATGTTGCACCAGTAAATTGTTCTGGCCTACTATACTTTTATGTGAGATATCTTCTCTAACACCATTGCCGTTATTGTAATTGGTACTGTGACTTGTCTACTATACATATATATACTATACTTGTCTACATATCATGTACAAATTTCATAATATCTAAATTGATAAAGTTAGGATAAAAAGACAGGTAAACTACAGCAGAAAGGGTGTTATAATAGCTGCTTAAAATTTTTAAAGCATGTGCATTTTGCTGTCATTGTGCATTTTGAAAGTCTATTTTTTTGTGGGGGGTTCTGCTGTATTAACATTAGTGGCATCATATGCTTAAATTGAAAATAGTTATTTTAGGTGAATAAACTATGGCTTTGATTATTTGTCAAGTGTATTTAAACCAAAATTTTATTTATATCCTGGCTTTACTATAAAGAAATAACTGCAATACTTTAACTATAATCCTTTGCAGGAAAATCCAGAGGATGGCAGAGCAAGTATTTATAAATCTGTCATTATCAACACTTCTAAGGAGATGATGAGTTATAGTGATTTCCCAATTCCAGAGGACTTTCCAAACTTCATGCATAACTCCAAGATATTTCTATATTTCAAAATGTATGCAGAACATTTTCAGCTGACACAGTACATTCAATTCAAAGTAAGTAAATTGTGTATTTGTTGTACAAAGAAGGCTTGAAAAAAAGGACATGGCCCAAAATTGTCGCCAATTATAGCATCTACGCAATTTTTACTTACATGGAAATAAATAGTTTAAAGCTGCCTGCTGTTCTTTGTATTCCAAGGCTAAATCCTGCTGCTGCTTGGAATCGATAGATGGTGCTGTCCAACCTTGTGTGTGTGTGTATATATATATATATATATATATATATATATTCCCATTGCTCAACCCAGAAATTTTTGTAAGCTGGATGGGAAGAAATTCTAGGCGGGTGGAAGCCCCTGAATTGTGACCCAACTCATCAGTAACCACCCAAAAACAGCCGGGTGGTTGCCGAAAAGTGCTGGGTGGTGCACCCAGCTATACGGGTCTGGGGAGAACACTGTATTCCTAACACATTGTTCACACATACAGGGCGCCATGATATATTAAGGCATGTTCTTGTACTAACAAAAGTGTTTTCTAAAATTATACAGTGTGACATAGTTTATTGGATATATACAGTAATACTTTGTCATTTATTAATGTTCAGTGAAGTAGTACCATATATTTTGAATGAGTTTCTATAGCGGGTGTGTCATTTTGGGAGTGTAGAGCAAGATTAAAAAAAATTGAGAGTATGGTTCACATACAAATATGTTAGAATTCCTGTGAAAAAGAGACCTTTTTAAAGAACTATGATGTGCTGAAAGTATATTTTGATTATGCTTCCCTTCTAAAAGTGATCTGCTATCTCGTACAGTTACCATGTCACTAAAGTCTGTAATGCATAGGACTGGTGTTGGCCAGTTCTCTATTCCTGCTTTGCATTTACATTAGATGAGATGTATGCTTTTTCCTGAATGATGTTTTACACTGGAATTTTTAAATGAGTGGTATTGTTTGATTTTTGTCATGCCTTACAATTTCAGACAAATGTAATAAGTGTTACAAAACGGCCAGACTTTGCCACGACTGGACAATGGGATGTCACAACTGAAAAAGATGGCAAGCAGGAGACAGCTATTTTTGATGCTGTACTTGTTTGTAGCGGCCATCACACAGACGCCCATCTTCCACTGGATTCATTCCCAGGTCAGTTCATTATTATTATTATTAGTTCATTTCGTGTAACTGAAGTTGGTCTACAATGCTACATTATATATGTTTATTTAAAGGCATGTTTGTAAAACAGGAAATCTGACATTCACTATTCAGTATATCTGTGATGGAAAATGTTCCAGGTTCATGTGTTTTCAATGGTAGTGATTAATTCTGCACCAGATAATGTTTGTGTGATGAAAGCCATATTCACTGCCTTATTATTAGACCCCACAGAGACAAACTGCCTATTGAATATGATGATGCCACATATGTAAATACCACATCTTCAGGTGGTAATTTGCACAATTCAGTAACTAATAGCAGTCATTGTTGAGGTTGTTTGGCATTAGGTGTCTGCATTCATATTGATTTCTAAGGATTACTGCACTTTTCACACCACCACTGCTCTGTTTTAAACATATTTAGTAATGTTTGGGTACCTAAGGTTGTGAAAGATAAGTTGATTAAAGTCTATGCATTTGCAAAGCTATTCATGTAACTGTCAGGGAGCTACAGATTCAAAACATAAGTAACCTGTTCTTAAAATTACGTTTTATGATCTCACTGACCACCAATATTCAAAGCTGTGATCATGGTAATTAGAAGTAAATAGGATTGAACACTTTGCTACATTGAAATCATAGTATCAGTGATGCTTTATTAAAAATATATTAAAAGATACGAACTCCTGAGTTCTTTTGCAACATAAAAAATTACTGTCTGAAACTGGCTTCCAGATTACCTTTTACTGAATCTTCATGTAAACTATTATTGCTCAAAGGGATTGTATATCATCAATTTACAAATCAGGTGCAAGAGAATACCATTCCTATATATCCTGTTTTAGAACTGTAAATTACCACAGCCCATAATGATGGGTTGACAGTTGCAAAAGTAGTATTAGGTAACCAGTATCAGGTACACCTGTTGACATTAAAGGTGACACAATTTATTGTGCATGCACAGCAGAAATCTAATAAACCATTAAGGCACACCTGCATAAAGGACACATTTACTGAATAAATAAAAGAATTGCAGGGAAAGGGTAAAAATGAAGTGGGGGTAATGCCAGGTCAGGTTGGAAGACTGAATAGCAGAGGAAATGCAGATCAGGAAATGTATAGGTAATGCAAAATCAGGCAGATTTGGGATACAAGCAGGAAAGAGCATACACGTAAAATAGCCTTTCAGCAGCCTTTTTTTACATAGCTCAACAGGCTACTGGGACACTAAAGCTACACCATTCTAGTCTAGGGACCACAGTGCTTTTAGCAGATGATTAGCATGCATGACATAAGATCTGATTTATTAAGGGTCTCCAAGACTAGAGAAGATGGACTATTAAAGTAGGACCTAGGTGATCCAGCAAATGTGGAATGGATCTGGTCTACAATTAAACATTTGCTAACTAATAGCAATTTATTTCTAAGGAGTTCTTCTCAGGGTTGAATCACCACAGTTCACCCATTATAGTTTATTACTCCAGCCTTAAGCTGGGTACACAAGTGCAAAAATCGTTGTTGCAAAGGATCCTTTACGATCCTGGATACTTAAAGGGCTGGACGATACATGAACAAGTGCTGTACATATGAAGGACACTGTACACATGCCAGATTCTCGTCCGACATCGACCCTGAGCCGAATATTGGACGAGAAGCATTAGACGTGTGTACGTAGCTTTAGAAAGCCTTTATGAATCAGTTCCATTGTCTTTCTATTGTTTGATGTTAGATTACAGCATGACGATAGAAGACACTCACTTTCTTGTGTTTGTATCTCTGTACATAAAATGTGGTTCATTAGACCAAAGGTTACAACACTGTAAATGGTAAAACCAAACAAAAGCATTGACCTTGGTTTTTAAAAAAAGTAAAAAGAAATATGTAGGATTATTTAACTAAAACTTTTTACTGGATTTTTCTAAAGGTTTAAAACAATAATGTATTTGTATCTATGTGTGACAGGTATTAAAAATTTTAAAGGGCGCTACCTTCACAGCAGAGATTATAAGAACCCTGAAGAATTTTCAGGTAAAAGAGTGATTGTAATTGGAATTGGAAACTCTGGTGGAGACATTGCTGTGGAGCTCAGCAGGACGGCATCTCAGGTATGATTACATTTACAGGAAAACTAAAGACAAGTGTGCTGTCCTCAGCACAAATTACCCTGTGGCCTGTATGCAGATTGACATGCAGCTAAACCTCCATGTTTTCCAGTAAACCAGGCTATGTAGTAAATCCTGAAGCTTTATTATAAAGTACAGGGTAAGTTTAAACTGAGAAGACAATGTGATTGATGTGAGAAATGTAAGCAATCTTATCTGCAGAATGTAATGGTAGATCAGACCACTTTTCAAGATTTTATTAGTAATCCAAAGCACTAAAATTTACACCAGTTTTATGTTACCTAAATTGCAAGGAAAATGATAAGTGCCAATAGGCATTGTTAATCACCACAAGTCCCAGTGTGTTAAGCTGCGTACACACTTCCAATTTTTATCGTTGGAAATGAACGACGAACGAACGACGAACGATCGATTGGCCAAAAATCGTTCGTAAAAAAAGTAACCAACGACGCCGACGAACGAGGATAGTCGTTGGAAATAAACGACCGGACCGGCGGATCGGATTGGACGACGATCGTTGACCATCTATCGTGTGTACGGTCGTTCATTGATCGTCCATGGTCTGAGCATGCACGGTGAACGAACGTTCGCTCACTTCCTGTGGTGCACGTCACTTCCTGTATCGTTCAAACGATCGCATCAATCGTGTGTACAATATCTGCGAACGATCGTATCGTTATCTGTATGTACAGGATCGGTGCTATACGATCGTTCGCAGATATGGTGCAGGTTCGTTCGTCGTTCGTTTACCAACGATAATAATTGGAAGTGTGTACGTAGCTTTAGTCATATTGTTAGCAGGGAAGACTATCAAATTCCATTGTTTAGTTAAATACCAATGTTTGCCCTTAGGAAATGTTTTATTATAAAATTATCATCGTAGTGCTAACAGGGTGTCATAGATCTATTTTCTTTTTTGTTTTGTTTTTTTAAATTGTAATCTGTAAATTCTTTTTACCGGACACATAAATTATTAAAGGGTTGGGTTGGCAGCACCCTGTTGCTGAGGTGTGGTTGGCATGCCCTGCGTATCATTGCTAAGTATCGTACAAGTGTGATATTTTCGCAACGTTTTGTTCTTAGTTTGTAGCAGGCCACTGCATTGTTTAAATAAAAAAATAAAGTACAAGTATAGTGTGTACCTAACCTACCTCAGACCTAAATCAGTTAAATTTACAGCATCCCCTATCCGCATAAGAAAAATATTAAAGTTAACCACACATTGGTTATGATTATTCTTGATTAAAACTGTTTTTCTGCTGGCAAATTTTACATTTTAATTTTGTTTTACCACTGTTTCCTTTGTAGAATCTTCATTTCCATAATAAAATACCTGGGTATGCACCATGTTTATAGTAAATTAGTGCCTAGCCTTGCTGACTAAAATTGTCCTGCTGATAGCTGTTTTTTTCATTGCAGTATTATCTAAGGTTTCTTAATTTTTGTAGTAAAACTTCTACCTGTAATTTTTTTGTTAATAGTACATTTCAGATGATTCTGTTGCTGGCTAGTTTTACCCAGCTGTATTACCCAAGGCCTCTGAGTAGGTAATAAAAGTTTAATTGGCAAACAGCAGGAGGGCTTTTGAGAAAACCGATAGCCCACAAAACTAACAATTGATCGCTATCTGTCAACAAAGTGGGCCAATTACCAATTGATAAAGAGCATGCATTAGTGATAAAACTACCTGAGAAAATTGGTCTTTAAAAATGAAATTATTAGATTGAGGTGCTGCTGTTGCTGTAGGTAAGCCAAGTTATCTGTAAAATATTAAAAATCAGTTTTACAGATGAATATGTTTCCTTGGTGAATGCTAGTGCTGAAAGAATCTGTGGAAATCATGCTGTGGAGTACAGTGGCGTTATCGTGGGCCCAAGAAATTAACAGTGTAGATCAGGGGGGTGCAGTGGAGTTTAGGGGAGTGAGATGCATGAAAATATGGCAGCCTCTGAAATTACACACAGCTGTTCCTGCAGTCCCCAGTGCTGTTTCAAGTGCCAGACACATCCCGGGTATGCTTCAGGCTAGGAGGGACAGACAGGAAAACAGGATTTTCCAGCATCTACAGTATGCATGAACACAGCTTTGCTTGAGTGAGTCCTGTCAGCTGCTGCAACCTTGCTTATAGGGAGAAAGGACCATGAGTGTATGTGTCAGAATGGGGAGCGGTAGGGGGAATGATACTGGAAACTCTCAGCTCTGAGCACTTCTGCTTTCCAGCTGTCATTCCAGCCAGCACTAGCCAGGGAAGAAGCTGGGAGAGGACATTCTGTTCTTAAGCAGTTTAGGTAGAGTAATAGATGCCTGATTTTTCCTTAAAGAGAACCTGGCATCTGTACAATTCTATCACAAATGCTATTCAGCCCCCTTGTGATAACAATAAGTGTAGTTAAAAAAAAATTAATAACATTTTAGAGTTTAAATTTTAATAAAATAAATTTAAAAAAAAAACAAAGATTGCAGCAAACAAATTAGCTATCACAATGCATACTGAAGTGAGAGCAATGATTTCAAGGCTAGAGCTGTGTGTTAACTCCTAATTGATGTCCTGTACAGACTTTTAAGATATCGCCTATGGAGAAATTGAGGGTCCTTTACAGAAAAATTGGGTTTGTTAGTGCAAATATTGTGGAATTTAGGAAATTGCAACAATCACCATTTTATTGTGGAGGGTTTCTGATTTCAGAAAATATTTAATGTTTGGCAGCAAATGAGAAATTATAAACTTTTATATCCTATCGGGATTCAGTAGGTTTTCTGCTCTTTTGAAGTAAGACTTATCTTTAAGTGTTCTTAATCTGAATTTTTCAGGTATTTCTCAGTACCAGGAGAGGATCTTGGATTCTAAATCGGGTCTCTGACTATGGATATCCATTGGACATGTTAAATCTTACTCGCTTTTTCAATACACTAAAACACACCTTACCAACTTCTATGTTGAACTATGTTGGTGAATCCAAAGTCAATCAGCGGTTCGACCATGCAAATTATGGCCTGAAACCTAAACACAGGTAGGTTATTTAGCTAAGTTAGTTACAGTGTTGCTGATGTGCTTCAGTGTTCTCCCTAGGCCCTTTTAGCTGGGCGCACCACCCGGTACTTTTCGGCAACCACCCGGCTGTTTTTGGGTGGTTACTGTCGAGTTGGGTCACAATTCAGGGGCTTCCACCCACCTGGAATTTCTTCCCACCCAGCTTACAAAAATTTCCGGGATGAGCACTGTGCTTGTAGCCTGAATAAAAAAGGCATGGGTCACGACCATGGCTTCCTCCATGAATACAAAAAGTGAATGTAGCCACCTTAGGATATAATGTGTGATATTTATAGGAAAAAATAAGTCTAAAAAATGCAACTCTAACATGCTCACATCTGAAGTCTGCTATGATTCAATATATTTTTCTGTTTTTTTGGGTAGATACATTTTTTTACATTTTTTTAGGGGTAGGTACTGCATTTTCATTTCATATGATACTATGCTTTGCAACCCCTTTTATGTTACATCTTGTGCAAGAGAGACTTAAACTTAAATCAAAATACAGTCCGTATGTTGTCTGCCAAACATGTAAGTGCATTGCACTACTACAATTTGATTTATGGAAAAACATCATGCTTTTTTGGATTAACAAGCAAACCTGGAATAGATCTGCCCCAGGATTGAAAATATTTTCCAAATAGCAAATTATTTTTGTGAAATTTTATGAAGTATGTGAGACCATCTGTCCAAAAACTGTTAAAAAAAAATTAAAGGAATAATACATTTTAAAATAAATATTAACTATGTGAGCTCAGTCCACTTATCTAGAAAAACAGGTCAGCTGAAACCTTATGATAGTTATGCAATTTATCTGCTGCCCTATTTTGCTTTGTCATTGCACTTTAAAGGTCATATGTGTATGCAACACAAAAGCTAAGCAATGCCAGGAGTATACTCTTGATTGGTATCTATAAAAAGTGTTCCTAGGTGATTTTATTCTTATGGATACCATTTGATGTCTTGCACTTGGTTATTCATTTAAACAATGTTTCTTCTCCAACATTTTTTTCACTTATGGATTTGCTTGTTAATAATTTATATATTGGTAAAATAAATTGGTAATGTATATAAAACACTGTATAGTCCTAATCTATTTTAATTTATAAATGAAGAAAAAATAGAAATGGCAAATGGCTGCAAGAAAAAAAGTAATCATTATATTGAAAAAAAGAACCAGGTGTATTTTTGACAACATCAGATCCCATCACAGAAAGGCTGTTTGCCCCCACATACGTCAAAGGAAGCACATCACCAATAAATTAAGTTAAATCAAAACCACAGAATTGTATTTATAAATGATAAATCGAGCAATAAACAATATTATAGAGGTATGGTGAGCCTTCTGGAAAAGCCAGTACATGAAATAATGTATTTGACCAATGGCTGAAGAGACAATTGCTTAATGATGCACCTACTTTAGTTTGTTGAATTTTTATAACACAGACTGCTACAGTAATTCTTGTGATTGTTCTACATAGCAACCCCCCTCTTCCTTACTACACAACATTTATACACTATTTGATGCCTAGTTATAATGAACAACATCTCAACAATCTAGCCGATACCAGTATCCGCTGTCTGTTTAGTACTGTATTACAAACATGAACATTCTTCTGAAATGATGGTGCACATTTTTGGAAAGATCTTCTGTAGGAACATTATTTTGACAATCATCTCTCCTGAGTCCCATTTGTCCATGGTTCTTTAAAGCTTTCCTTCATGTAATTCCTTAAGAAATCATCTTTTAAGCTCAGACCTTTCTTGATATGCCCAATGAAAGCTACCAGTTCTTGATTACCATACATTATTCCCTTGTGGTGTGTATATAGTTTACCTATGCAATCTTATTGTTCTTCACCTCTGTACTCCCAGCCTACCTCAACCATTCCAGCTTATGTTTATTATCACATTGCTGTGTACTTAAAGACCATGTGCATTCAGAGTGCTTCCGGTTTGACATCTAACCTATCATGTTAAAATGTTTGGCTGTTAGGAGTTCATGTATATTTTTGCTGCGGAATCTGTCCTTTTTAGGGTGCATGTCTAGAAGATCATTTATGCATTGCTGTATACACACTGAAACACACTGAATCTCATTGGGTGAGATTAACCCACGGAATGTGGAGGAAAAAAATATATAATTTAATTCTCTAATGTCAAAACACAATTGTTAGGCAACAACATTTTTTTAAAGTGAATGAGAATTTTCTAACCTATCTGGCTTGTAATCCAATATCCAGGAGAAGACGTGGTTTCTGCTTAGACTCAGCGTCTTGGCCCTTTTCAGGGCTCACACCATTTTTGTGAAAGCCGTAGTACCCTCTAGAGGCTCCTTCTTCCCAAGGGTGACAGTGTTGACATGCAAAAAAAAACAAAAAAAACATGAAACTTAGATGATCTAGCTATGCATATAAATATAAACTTTATAATAAAACAAATATAGTGTGTGCCAAACAATAAAGACCATAGAAACTTTTGCAAAACTTTAGGTTAGTACCACTAATTTTAGAATTCACACTGTAAAATATGAGAACACTATAGCAACAAGCCAGGAACAAATAATCCATAAACAGGATTCTATAGATATTCATTAGACATCAAACAATCTTCATTTTACAATGCAGATAAATAAATAATAAATATGTTTACCACTATTAGAGCCAATAACCAAGGCCACAAAAAATATAAAAAAAGTACTACATACATGAAACTTATATATCTGTACCATATATATATATATATATATACTTCATAAACCAAGATTTTTAGGTCCTTGAAGGCCCTCTACTTGTGGATACTTATTTGGGTCTGCACCGCTGTGATATATATGCTCCCAGCCGCAACCACCAGCTCGGGAATGATATCAGCAGCACTTGTAGCCCATTTCAACCAAAACCATCAAACTACCAATAAACCAAAATTCCAGAGAGACCCATTTCGAAGATTAGTCTCTCACCACCCACTCAAACAGTCCAAAAACCACCTTCCCTTAAGGACCTCACCGCCGCGGCGCCACAAGAGCCACCCCTTGCCCTTGTGCACCCCACCAAACCCGAATCACCCTTTGGATCCATCTTGTAACCCCAAACACCACAGATCCTTCTCCAAATACAAACCACAATCCACTTCAAGCTCCCTGTGACGCACCACCACCCCCCTTTACAGGCAACAAAACCCCCAACCATCTTGTTCAACTTGACCCTAGCCTTGTTCAAACTGGTCACCGACCTCACCCCTCCTCAATGTGTCCTGGCCACCACATCAGACCACGACAACACCCGATAACATAGTGCACAGTCTCAAAACATCCCATTTAATATCTCTCGCCAATTTCCTCCCTGGTGCTGTGCGCCCCCACTCCTAACCAGCGTCATCAGTGCTTATGATCCCTCTGGATAGAAGGACGAAAGGCCTTGCGCTGTCTAAACAGCTCATCGCATCTGAGCTATGCCACACCCCCATACACTCGATGTGCCTCCCCTATGGCGTCTAAATAACAGAACAGGGCAGAACAATGCCCTGGTTCCTTTTCCCCCAGCACACTAGCAAATATCGCGAATGCTTGCAAACAGTTTGCAAACATGCGCGGTATGAATCGGTGCCACCGAGACTCCTTCTTTCTCCCGTCGCCCAGCAACCTATCCAAGTTAAACCGCTCCAGCAGCAACAAGGTAAAAAGGTCCACAAACTCACCTTTCCATATTTGTTCCCTCGTCTCCTGCCGCAAAGCACACATAAACCTCTACTTTTGCCACATTTCCCAAATTGCTGTGAGGCGACACGCCAGGGGGAGCCACTGACTCCGGGCGCTGCCCCTCGACCACCCCCACCACGTGACCCCCCGTCGCCCACCTCCACCCTATGGCCCTTCAAAACTACCTTGGTGCCTGGCAAAAGGGGGCTCCCACCCCCACCAGACACCGCCGTCACCTCCCCCCCTGCACCCCTGCTCCACCCCCAGTAACACTGCCCGCAACGCCTAATGCGGCTAGAGCCCCACGGCTCCCCTGCTTGCCTCATGGATCTGAGTAAGTCCTTCTGGGCGCCCCACTGCGAGAGCGGCCCCCTCACCTCGTGCCCACGCACGCCCCCACTACTTCTTCTTTGAGGAATGCATCAATTAGATGTAATTATTAAGCATTTACCATTAAAAAATTTTTTTCTATTGTTTTCTATTCTTAGGATTTTTAGCCAGCATCCAATGGTGAATGACGATCTCCCAAACAGAATTATTGCAGGCACTGTCTTAGTAAAGTGCAATGTGGCAAGGTTTTCAGAAACGGATGCCATTTTCGATGATGAGACTGTAGAAAAGGACATTGATGCTGTCATTTTTGCAACAGGCTATCATTTCAGCTTCCCTTTTTGCAAAGAGATTAAAGTGGAGAACAACAAAGTGTCATTATATAAATACACGTTTCTTCCAGAGCTAGAGAAACAGACACTGGCTGTCATTGGTTTGATACAACCACTTGGAGCCATTATGCCCATATCAGAACTTCAATGTCGTCTGGCTGCAAGAGTCTTCACTGGTAAGTACTGATATAATAAAGATCTTACTAAAAAGTTAGGAAACAATTATATTCAGAGGGGCCATATTCCAGGGGAAAAAACAAAACAAAAAACAGGAAGTTCCTATCCATGTCTGATGTGTATGTAAATGTATTTATCAGTTGATATTATCTATTTGTTGAACTCCTTGGATTTCCTCCACCAACTCTGTGTATTTTTTTTATTTCCCTTTGCGTCATTACAGATGTGTTTTTTCTAATATATCTGCATCTATTTTGCTACGTATATTCCTCAGACCCCTAAGTATGCAATATTTTTATGTCAGAAGGCTGGTTAGTCTGCAATTTCATGGCAGAACAGGTTGTGGAACTCTTTATTCCATCACTCAGAAAATAAATTCACACACAGTAAAATTGTAGTATACTGTGGCAGGTACCTAATGTAAAATTGTATTTAGTATGTGGAGTTTTTTTAAACCATTAGCAATAAAAAGATCACATTGGAGTCCTATCTAAAAGTGCATTTAGGCATAACCTTAAGTCAGGCAATAAATGTATGTGTGTACACTCTGTGAACTTCCTTCTTATCCCCTGTACAAGCCTATTTGGAGGATGAAATAATTGATTGGTTTTCTTTGCCATTGGTTATTTTTTTTGTCTCTCTGAAATATTGTTTTATAATGAAATATGAGATTCTGTATCGGTGCATCTCATTCTTGTTTCTAAGTCCATGTTACAATATATCAAAAAGTACAATGATCATAATCCTCTTTTTTTCTACTCTTTTGAAAAAAAAGCTTTAGATTTGGATGCACTTTAAAAAAAAAAACATGGATTCACCAGTGTAAAATTAGAAGTCTAGTATTCTACTGTGCAATTTAGCAAAAAGTGACTTACTATATTTTTTATGCTCTCTTACTCTTTAGGAGAAAAACTGTTGCCCTCATCCAGCGGTATGAAGGAGGATATCAGGAAAAAAAAAGAAGAGATGGCAAGACGGTAAATTTTAGAACTATGTTAGGATAATATTATAATTTCTTTTCTTACTAGTGTTCCTTCTTACTGGTATTTTTTTAGATAATGGAAATATAACTTTGCCATACATAGAAAGTTATTTTTTCTAATTAATTGTTTAGTTTAGTTAGCAAGAATATCCTGTTTGTTACAAAGGCTTTTTGGGAACAGACCTCCCAAACAGGTGACAATATTATTTAACAAAAAAAAAACAGAACAAATGAAAGGAAAAGCAAACAAATACAATGCAAAAAACACACCAATTTTTAACTTAAAAAAGTAACTAATGAGTCATCTATATGTAAATAATTTTCTACCTGCTTGCTTCTATTGCCATGTCTAATTTTTAGCAAACAAGTATGCTGTTTACCAGGTTTTCTCAAACTTGAATGTTGAACAAAAAGACCTGGTCTCCAAATTATTGTGGTTATCAAGTATGGTTGATGTCAGTCAAGCCACTAAAGTCCTTTCACACCAAACTGTTCAAACCATGTCCTTGCAGAGCTGTTTTTTTGCACAGGTGCAAAGCCATGCTAAAACAGAAAAAGGGTGTTCACCAAACTGTTTCCACAAGTTTAGAAGCATAAATTTGTTTAAAATATCTTTTAGTGTTGTAGCACTACAGTCCCCAATACTGTAAAAATCTAAACTTTTTGGGCATATAGTATGTGTGAAGGTGTCCAAAACTTTTGGGCATATATTATACCTCCACTGCACAAGAACAAGGAACACTGCAAGTCCTAGCTGTGCCCTCTAACCTTGTACCACATCCTCCTTTTTAACCCTTCCCTACTCACATCAGCTTATCCTACTCCAAGGTATGGCCTTGTCTGATTGTCCTTGAATGAAACCCAAAGAAAAGAGAGTGTTAGCTAATCATGAAAAGCTGGACAGCATCAACTTACCAAAAGTATTATTTTTTTCCAGTTTTATCCAATAAAGGTAGGAAAGCATGGGTGTAAATATAACTTTAATATTAAAATGGCAATTGTAAAACCTAATACCTATATGGGATAGAATGTATTCAGGTTTACATTGCATTGAATTTTATATCAAATCAATTATAAATCATTGCAAATCAAAGGCAACAAATTTAGAAAATATATTATCTTTATTAATCATTTCTATTTCCCTTTTATTTCCAGCTATGTGTACAGTCAGCGTCATACCATACAGGTGGACTACATAGAGTTCATGGATGAGTTAGCAGAATTACTGGGTGTGAAGCCTGATTTGTGGGAGCTCATTCGTACAGACCCCAAACTTGCCTGGCATGTCTATTTTGGACCCTGTACACCATATCAATATCGAATAACTGGACCTGGAAAGTGGGACAAAGCCAGGAAAACCATCCTAAGCCAATGGGATCGAGCACTGAAGCCAACTCGAACGCGCCATGTAGAACAACAGTCAGGCATTTCTCCTGCACAGTTATTTCTTCTGGGGATATTGGTGGTTTTTGCTGCAATATTTTTTTTCTCTTAGTAAAATATTACTTTTACATTTTAGACTACCATACATTACATTTTAACGAGGAATTAAAAGTATAAGGGATGGAAGATAAAAAAAAAAAATTTTAAAAGCAAATATAATCAAGTTGAATTTTGTAACTCCATGTAAACCTAAGGAAAATAATTGTAAATAATTGTAATACTCTTAGAAAATGATTCTGAGGTTTAGGTATAAGTAAATATTTTGATAATAAACCCATGACTCTACCTGTCCCAGAACACTCTTTTTGTTTGGTGCCAACTCACATCTAGAGTGAACTATTTCTTTAACAAAACTATCAACACATAGTTTCTAAAATATTGTGAACATCATCAGAAATTAACAGAGATTAGAAAGCACACTGGCATACTTGGTATGTTTGACTAAAAACAAAATACTTGCCTGTTGGCACAAATGCCAAATCAGTGTTACTAGCACATGATCACTGTAAACAATCCACTATCCAATTAAAAAGAATATAATTTTGGCAAATATAAGAATGACTTGATATCACTAGACATACAATCTGTGTGGAGGCAGCAACCAGTATTCCAGTTGCCTTTTTTCTATTGCATTTTCTAGAATAAGGATTAGGTGACTACTTTGTTTTCTTTTGAAAGATGTCTACTGTTCAGTTACTTTTACCGTAATTTATGTTGAACAAAAAACCATTACTGTTAATGTCATAATTATAACATCTTTTTACTTGTGTATCTGTTTAGTTAGGTTATCCATGAGTTTCTCTTCCATGCCAATGTAACCGTTATTATGGAGTAAGTCATTTGCTGCTACAGTATTTAGCCATTTTGTTATTAAGTCATACAGTTGGGTTAAATAGAACCTGTAAAGTTGGTAATTTTTCAAGCAATCTGTTATTTGACTTTTTTTAGCATGTGTTAGGCTTAGGTGAATGATCTGGAAATAGTATGAAGTTAGTGAACTCGAGTCCCATAATTATGTTCAGTCTGAATAGGCTGCATCCAGACAAGACACAGTTACAGAAGCTTACATATTTCCATGCCAAGCAACACATAACAAAGTATCTGTGATGTTCATTGTCTTATTTTCCTAAAACAGGTAGTAGCATGCAGAACAGCATGTAGAGTAGTTTCAGACCAGCGGTGGTAACACAAGTTCCTGCACGGCTCCAGGCAGCTGGTACTTTTTATTTTTTTTTCAATAAGTGGATTGCTTGCTGACAGCAAATATATATTTAGGAAATGTCATGTTTTGTTTGTTGTACATGCTGTACTGTATAGATTACTTTAGTGGTTACCAACCTTTCTGACACCAGGGCCCTGTAAACTTTTGCAGCCTGGCGGGGGGTTGGGGAGGGATGTCACAACATCTACACTGCTCTACTATTCTTAGCAGCTCTGCCTGCTGTCAGCACCCTAGCTGAGAATACCAGAGCAGTGTAAGAGAGCTAATGAACTGAGAATGGTTCTGAGCAGGGTAAGCCTTATACACTCTGCTCTACCATTTTCAGCAGATCCACCTCCTGTCATCATTGTCACTAGAGGCAGAGCAGTGTAAGGAGGGAAGTCCACAGTCCTGCCTCCTGTCATTTGTGGTCCCAAACTCACTGGCCACAGACGGGCACCGTTCTACATCCTGGGGGTTGGGGATCTTTAGATTATTTAACATACAATTAGAAAAGTAAATGTTCGGAATGTTTCTTTTTAGTTGTTCTTAAAGTTTTTACAGTCTGCAAATGCTTCAAATTTTCTAGTTTAGAAATGGTTTAAATGAGCACTAATACATTAACTGTAAGTCTGAATATAGCCTTGCTGTTTGTTGAGCTGGTAAATCAGCCACAAAACTGTTGGCTACTTGTCTGTTCGGAAGCAGCAGGTTCTTTGCAGCAGTCTGACAGGTCTCCTGTGAGATGCATCGAGATCTTAAGTCCTGACACATAGGCTAATATTTACAGAGTGGCTGTTACAGCTTAATAGCAGGGGCCAGATATTTTCTGTGGTTGCTTTAGCAGCTAAATGAACAGTAAAACTATAATCACTTACCAGTATTTGGCATTTGCAATCCAAAGACAGATCTTAAGACAAGAGTTCATTGGGCTTTAAAAACAACTAGTTCAGTTAGGACAGTGGTACATCCTTATATGTACAATATTATGCATTACATATTTTGTGTTCTCACTGCCTAGGTGTCATACATGAATTCTAAACTGTTTTTTTGTATGCATATGTCATAATTATTTAAATTGTCATCCAGTCTGTTTGCTACATTTTAATAATTTTTATTTTGATTGTTAGCACAAAAAATGTAGGACTAAAGCAGATTTACATCTAACTTTACACATTTTTGTAAATTTATAGAAATTATCTCCTAAAATATCATTTATTAAAATAAAGAAGAGTACAACATTATTTTCTGTTCATTATAATATACACACAACCATTTTATACAGCAAACTGCCATTAGCATTTCAAACCAGTGAACATCTTTTAATGTTGGTCTTGTGTCATGTAATAATCCTAGCTAGATCTAGTGTTGCTGTTTGGACTATTGCAAATATCCACATTTTTGTTCATTTCTCTTAGAAGCCAAAAACACTGTTGTTAGTGTTATTTTTAGTTGTGCATACTAACTTTGTGAATAGCAGATTAGTCAATTGTCAAAATATACAGTGATAAGGACTGGTTTGTGGTTCTTAGGGGTGGTCTCATCCCCTGATGACCACTAGCCTTTTCAAACATTTACCACCATATAGCTTGACAACTGGCCTACAACCCATTGTTTCCAGTGGATAAAAGCAGTGGGGAGCTTGTTGCTGCTGTGGGCAGTGGTAGTCTGCTGTGTAGTTAAAGGGCCAATAATTGTTTACATTGTGTAATGCGCCTGGGCACACAGATCACAACCATCCCTGGGGTATACTTTCCACAAACTTTATTTTGTAATCCAGGTACAGGTCGAGGTCAAAACACAAAAGATCAATTTGATAAGCGAGGTACAGAGTGCATGCAAAGTCAAAGATCAGACCAGGTCGCTGCTGGTACTAAGTCCAAACATGCAATGCACCCAAGCACACTGTAACACAGCGGCTATAAAGGGCAAGGGTGCAAATGACAGGGTCTCATTAAATAGACAGAGTGATTAATCACATTGCCCCACCTGGTGCTATTGGACTGGAAGAAACATACTGAATAATGAATCCCCTGCGGGAATTTAAGCTTTACATGCCCTGCCCCACGGCGAGGCAGCCGGCTGCCTCACCCCCGGGGGGTACAATAGTACATAGTAGTGTGCGGACCTATTACCACAGGACCAATGGGCCTTGCTGTGCTGTGCACGTCCGCAGGGATGCTGAAGATGGCGTTCGGCCGGGACGGATCCCTCTACCAGAGAGGGGACATGCTGCAAGCAGAGCAGCAGCGGTGTCCTTTATGCTGGTCATGATCCCTGGGGTCGCTGAGGACGACGGGGGATCGCTAGCAGGGTAAGTAGCTTCACCTTGCCAAAGTTCAGTGCTGATGTAGGTGTTGATAGTGTTGCTTTTTTTTTAGAACAGCCCTAAATAACGCATAATGGCTTTGCCTGTAGACTACAGACCAAGCATTATGTGTGGATTCCAGCAACAACAAAATTTTGATGGTCTGTGGCTCTGGCCGGTGCACCCCCGAGCGGGTTAGTAGAAGGATGCTGCTGGGGATGCACCGGCCAAAGCCACGGACCATGTCCCCCCATATGGATTTCAGGCTCAGGGAAGTGGGCAGGATGTGTCTCACAGGCTTAGATCTGCGATGGGAGGGTGGCCGGTTTCTGGCATTTTGATGTCACTAAAGGGGAAGTTTCTTTTCTTTGAGTGACACCCGGCTCCCCATGCATGTGCAGTCCAGAGCTGGTAAATTTAGTGGTCCACCGGTCCAAGAAGGTTGGCGACCACTGTCCTAAACTACTGAATGTCACAGGTAATATGTTATAAGTTACAATGTGCTTTCTATTCCAAAAGAGCTCACTTTAGGATTTATTTTCAAAAGTAACTGTTTGATTAAAAGTTGAAATACATAGAATACCATTCCACATGAGCGTTGCAAATAAAGCATTCTAATCAGCCCTAAGATTGTCTAAATGTATTTTCTGTGTAATAACAAATGTTATGTAAACAGTGTTTTCAATTTAACTCTGGCACTAAAATACATTGAGATAATACTAGCTATTCTATGGGTGTTATTGATTACTTATTGTGAATGCGTGTGTTTGTTAGATAGGTCACTGCCAATTTTTTTTTGTTTGGGTTTTCAGCCATGTTCTCTGCACACTCCTCTTGTACACACCTCCAAGTAAGAATATTAATACCTTTATAGGATAGCAAGCTATACCAGAATAAATACAAAATGCACTGCTTTGCATGACGGATGTTTAATCTGACTTGCAAATATTTGTATATACCATTGGTACCAAATAAAAGAGGATTTATTTTCAGGAGCCATGCAGGTTTACACATCATCATATTACAGTTTTAAAGATGGTAAAGGAGATCAGATTTCATGGTTTTTAGAAACTCATTTTCTATACACCAATGTGCTTTTAAAATAAACTAAACTTACATATGAAATGAAGTAGTTTAACATTACAAATGGTTGTCTCATAGCTGTCATTTTTCATTTGGTTGTATGTAAATACTAAGAATACTATGCTGGCTATTGCATTTACCAGTATTTACCATCCTGCTTTATGTTTTATTAGAATTACACAGGTCAACATGTCATTTTCCTCAGATATATTTTTTTGTGTGCTTTGTAGTATTTTTGATGCGGATTTTAAATCTGTGTTCAGTTTTCAGTAAATGTGCATAACAATTTAAAGCATGAAGGAAATGGTCGTATAAAGCTAGAGTTGGACTAGAAGAGCCCCAGGGCACAGCAGTGGGTTCCCTCATAAGTGCCTTTACTGAGATTGTAGGAATATGGCAAAAAATTCTTTGCACAAATACTTAAATCATGTCTGTTTCGCTTCCTGCTCATTAAACATGGGATCTCCTATTCTCTACAAGTGTAAAATCTTCTCTACTTTTTTTTTTACTGGATATTGGGCATATAAAAATAAATATATGATGCACTAATACAAAAAGAAATCACACACCAGCTTCAGTTTAGGGCTCCTGTCCATAAGTATTAGGCAAAACAGAAAACAAAAAGACTATGTTACAACAAATATAGTCCACAAACAAATTATTTCGCCTCCTGGCTAGCATTAACATAGAAAAATGTCTTATTTTCCTTTTCTAGGCATCTGGGCATTAGAAAGATGTAAGGCCTGGAATAGACAATCCACCCCATCCTGCTCTTCAGATTCACAGTAGAACCAGCCACAGAACAGAACAAATAACTAACAAGCAGAGAAACCTAAAGGTTCACTGCAGACACACCATTATCTCAAAGGCTGTATCTGAGATAACACAGCTCCTTATACCTACCGTCCAGTGACACAGTTGACCTTTTTGTCACCGTCTTACAATATATATTATACATGTCTATGGTTAAAGATAAAAACACCTAAAAAAAATCACCTGCTTAAAAACATAAAGAAAAAATAAAATTGACCTTAAACATTTATAGTTTCCCTTTAATGTATCTTCCATTGTAAAATACCTAAAATCAACAACCAACCGGAGCTACAGTTTCCTCTACTTGCATTCATTGTATTCATTTTGACATATAGGCAAGCGGCCAATTAAAAGTAAACTCTTTAATCTGAGATATCATGTCTAAACTTACTGAGTAAACAAAATAAAGCCTTAAACAAACGTTCATTGTTTTCACATATTTTATCATATGGCCCATCTGTTTTGTGAACTGTGTTTAATATACCAGATGTTTCAGGGAACTGGTGGGAAATAAATTCACAATGTATGGGTGGATTAAAACATGGATGTTTACTTTGTTGTCAACGAATCTCTCTATAGATGTATTCAAATCAGATAAAATTGCTCTACCCAGAAAATGGAACCATGTGTTTCATGATACAACTATCACGTTCTCTGTGACTAACCATATTATAAAGTCAAACATGCACTCAGAAAAGCTTATTACCTTATGGCTTGGACAACACTGAATGGGAAATATAATTCTCCAATTCCAAGCATATTACTAATGTGCGTTATTCCACAGGCACACCTAACAAGAGTCAGTCTCTCAAAGCCTCACAATTAGTTCTTGGCATCCTAAAATTTTAGGCATTCTACTAGCTTTTTACTAGGGACCACCTCTAAAACTGGTTTCTCCCATTTACTCTTGGGATCCTAACATTAAAATGTCATGCCCATTTGTACTATGCCGCAGGCAGAAAAGAGGTGATTGTATGCCTCATTGAGTTTGGAAGAATGCTTCCCTTCAAGAGCATGAAAAGTAAAAACATGAAACTCCGTGTGGTACTAATTTTGCTATATTTATTCATTTTTTTAAAGCTATTTCACTAAATTATAACAAATGGCTAGTATGTAAAAAAGTGATTTAGGCAATGAAGACATAGAATTATGACATCCAATACCAGAGATCAAGAAGAGCCTTTAGTGAGATGCTACAGTCTACAGAGAAACAGAAAAAGTATCACTACTAACAAATGTGAGAAGTAGGACTGGGAAACATAATGCACAATTCTTCTACTGCTCTTTGTAATTAAACCTGTGGTGGAGCTTTCAGTGGACTGGTACTATTAGGTGAATCCATTTTCAGTTTCAAAGTGCGTACTTTGTGAACAGGGAATCCTTTAGAACCATATATTTACTTATGTAGAATAACAGCTTGTGCATTGGTGGATGTGAAAATTTATTCTACTTTGGGGTAAGGTGTTCGAAAAATAATTTCTGCCACCATTGGTAATTTCAAAAAAACAATAGAACAAACACAACTCCTGGACATGTACTCAAATAGTTCTAGTAAAAAAAAGTTTGTACATTTAGGAATGAGATAATCTGTTCCTGGTTTGGATGGGATGTTGTAAAAGGCAATTTCTGTCACCCTGCATGTGTCCTGGAAGTTGTATGAGATTATTCCTAGTTTATGTAAATAAAAATCAGGTGGCAGGCAAGAATCTCTAGCTCGTGTTTTGCAAGTTCTGGCCACTGGTTTATATTGGAAACCCATTAGTAAATTGGGTCTTCACTTCTGAAGTTAAATGTATCCAAACTTTGGCTAAAACACATAAAATGTCCCCATGTTCTTGATGTCCTTTTTAGTCTGACTGACTGCACTCACAGAGACAACCTTCTTTTCATCTCTTAGATTGTTTCTACTCCTCATCCTCCAGTAAAGATACAGAAAAGTTAGACATGCTTGCATGGAATGCCTTCGTCTTCTCCATCTGTTTGTTTTGAATCCTCCATCAACAGTCCAATAATTATTTTTTGGAAAAAAATCAGTAGGAGTGTTTTCTTTAGCTAACTATATGAACCTTGTATAGCATGGGACTAGTCTAAATACATTTTCTCATCAGTTCACCACTAATTGTGCTGTCTGTTGTTGTGGGGTTGTGGTAATATGGTTGCTGTTGCAACTACTCTTTGGCATCTGGAAAATCAGGACTGAAACATATTGCCAATTTAGAACTAAATTATTTTAATTTACCTCAATAACTCCACACTTGTGTTAGAAAAATAAGTTTGTTTTGGATGGTCAATTCCACCTGCCACTGCTGTTGCTGCTAAGTTTGCAGTGCTTGAATTTGACAAAGAGGGACTCAAGACTGATGCAGTGGAGGACAAAGAAATGCCTGCTTATTAGATTAGGCACTGGTAAGCACTTTATAGGAAACTATTGGCCCGAGGTCGCTGAACAATGTTGATTCTTAATAGCAGAGTTGTGTCTCCCTTTCAGAAGACTTGAAAAGTTCCCCACATTTGCTGCAAGAGAGTGGCTGTCCTTTAGTCAAGTGTAATCTTTCTGTCTGATATCAACAATATACCTATGACGGTGAAAACAAGCAAGCATGCAACTTGCCATGTTTGCCAAGGTGAATGCCGAATCTGCTCCCTCTGCTACATCTAAACCATCAAAGCTTTTAACATAGGAATGACTGGAATAACATCACTGACAGTGCTGTTTCCTGGCTGACAAATTTAGGCAACAAGGGTCCCTGATAAGTAACTGCTGCCCTGGGTTAAGGAAAACCAATGTCTTTGGGCTGTGATTCAAAGGGGAGATAGTTACCACTTTTCCTTGTTTATACAAGTTGTTCAGTTTATGAAATGGTAAACTGCAGCGGGTAGAAAAGTCACAGGTCATTCTGTGGGATGTCTGTGCAAGGCCACAAGTGCTTTGTAAGCAGTATAGGATCTACTCAGGTGGGTAATACATTTCTGGCCATGACCAACACTTCATGCAAACCAGGGTGGATCTTTAGAAATTATTACACCACCAGCTTCAGCACATTTGCAAAGATGGGAGTGAGATAGACAGTGTGCAATTTGTTTTGCATGTCAGAAAGCAATTTGCCTGTTGTGTGACTCCCCTCACTGACTTGACGGTGGATATCATAGCAATGCATAATGCCGTATAGGCGAGTGGAGAGTGGTACTCTTGTTGAAGAAGAAAAATTAGAAGATGAGAAAATCATGAAACCACCCTCCTGACTACACTACCGGGTGATAACAAATTCCACTGAATGGATGTTTCACATAGGACGGTCATTCAAATGGCTCTAAAGGGCCACTGCTGCAGATATAGGTATTGCAACCACCCATATTGCAGGATACATGTTCATAGAGTGTGGGTACTTCTTGGTTTGAAAAAAAAATGCCTTGGTGTCATCCAATGTGGCTAAGAACACTTCACAACCGCCTGTATAGCAAGACAGTACTACCAGTAGCTTGGTCAGCAGAACAGAAAGTTAGCACACCAGAGGATGGCTGGAAGCATACTTCTGTTTTCTGACAACTATAAGATGAAGGGAAAGGCGCAAGAAAAGCGAAGACTGCCCTTCCTATACATATATAGTACACAATTCCTGCCATGATGATGAGATTAAGAAGGACAAGGTAGGATTTGCTGTTCACAGTGTTTCTTTAAGATAAGTTCATGCTAGATCATAGACTTAACTACAGCATGCAATGCCAAGTTGCAATATCTAAAGCTAGCAAAGTACTTTCTTGTATTAAAAGAGGAATAGACTGCAGAGATGGAGACATAATACTGCCCCTGTACAAAGCATTGGTCAGACCACATCTGAAATATGCAGTCCAGTTTCGGCCACCAGTTCACAAAAAGGACATTGTGGAATTGGGGAGAGTGCAAAGAAGGGCAACTAAAGTAATAAAAGGAATGGAGGAGCTCAGCTATGAGGAGAGATTAGCTGAACTTAATATATTCTCCCTTGAGAAGAGACGTTTAAGGGGGGATATGGTCACCCTGTATAAATATATAAACAGTCCATATGGAGAACTCTGTTCCCAATTATTCACTTTGAGATCATTACAAAGAACAAGAGGGCACTCTTTGTGTCTGGAGGAAAAGAAGTTTAAGCCCTGGATAAAGAAGGGATTCTTTACTGTAAGGTCGGTGAAAATGTGGAATTGGCTCTCTCAGGAAGCAGTTTTAGCAAGGTCTATAGATTGCTTTAAGAAAAGGCTGAATGTTTTTCTAGAAGCACAGAATATAACTGGGTATTAAGGCTTTAAAGTAAAGATAACGGTGACTGTTGATCCTGGGGACATCTGATTGCCTCATGAAATCAGGAAGGAATCTTTTCCCCTGTTGAAGCAAATTGTACCAAGGTTTTTTTTGCCTCTGGACCAACTATGTCTTATTTTATATCTGAGATATCTCTATTTCCCTAATGGTTGAACTTGCTGTCTTTTTTCAACCTAACCTACTATGTAACTATGTGCTGGATAAGAAAAGATGTTGAAATATCTGTGCCTGTTGGCCAAACCTTGCTCTGTGTTTACATATGTTGCACACAACTAAAGATACATCAAGAATGATCATAAAGAATCCTCATATAGGGGTCACCTGATAAACTAAACTAGAATCAGAGGTATCTGTGGTTTTAATAGACAGATACATGAAAACTTCCAAACTTCAGTTTTTTTTTTAGGATAAAAACATTCTTCTTTTTTTTCCCCCATAACTGTCTACCCCATCACTATCATCCGGTTTCTATGTCTTGTCCAGAAAAATATCATCATTGTGTGACCCTGACCCACAGCATGCCACACAATCTGTTGTTTTCAAAACACTTTTTTTCATAATATACTTCCACCACTACCTGCAATATCAGCTGGACCACAAGTACCAATACCAAAACTAGCACCACGACTACTGCCAACATCAGAAGCAGCTGCAGAAACAAGGCAATGAATATTATTTGTTCCATTATCAATGCATGTCTCTCTTGTAACTCCTCCTGATTTAATAAATGTACATAATCATACAGCTCCTCCATCCTGTGTATCACATACACTATTTGTCTTGATTTCCTGAGAAACAGGAATACTGTCTGCAAACAGAAGATGTGATAAAAAAATATGTGCCCTCAGAAAGAATGTCTGTAAGTCTTGTGAAGGAAGCAGAAGTATCTTGGATCCAGGGTAATGTATCGTGTTCCATTGTCTTTATCTCCCTGTTGTTACTGAGATAGTGAATGAGCCAGCCAGTCCACAAGCGGTAATGCTTGGTTAGGGTGGAAGAACTATTTCTGTGTGCCACTACTAGTGGTGTGATTAGTAGTGGTTCTGGTGCCCTCCTTCTGATACCTATAGTTTTGTCACTTAGAAGAGGTATTAGTTTGAGTCTAGAATCAGCTAGTGGCTGGTCTCTATTTGAATCCAGACATTGAGAGCTGTCAGTATCTAGGGGTTTTGTCTAATTGGCTGAGCCCTATTATACCTGTCAACAACAGTATAGTCCAGTGGCCAGATTTGCTCAGCCCTGCTATACTAGTTAATGACAGGTATCATAATGTTGGATAAGAACTCAGGTTGCTACAATTGCGAGTTTTGATCCCAGGTCAGAATAGCTCTGATCCAAACTTTCCAACAACTGCTAGCAAACACTGTCTGCGCCCTATCTGTGCCTATTATCTGCATGCTCTATCCCTGAGTAGCAGTAATAGAAAATAGTAAGCACTGCTTGCAACCCCCCCCCCAACGGAGGTCAGAATAGCAAAAATTTAAGTTGCAACTGCCTTTATCTAAACTATCTGACCAGCATTAGTGTCACTGTTGGAAGTCCTAATAATAACCTTAAAGCAGCCTAAAGTGAACCTAAAGTGAAAAAAAAAAACACAATTACCTTTATGCCCATAGATACCTTGATGGCGCTAGTCCTTTCCTCAATCGTGTCCCTTGCCATCCTGGAATTCTTATTCATCCCGATGCTTAAGATTTGCCTGGTGCTGCCATCTTCTGTCCGGTTCTCTTGCTACGTCAGCCCATCTCGCACTGTGAGGGGCGGTGCTCAACCTTTTTTTTTTGTTTTAAAAAGTGTGTTGTACTTACAAAAAATTAAAATAAATAAGATTTTGATTTTATATATAAGGGTTGTCTAACCTTTTATGTAAAATAAAAATGTTGAGTTTAGGTCCGCTTTAAGGTATTTTGCAATATTGTCAGCAGGACTTAGGGACCCAGATTTGCATATTTCCTTTGCTTCCATCCAGAGCACATAAAATGGCCCTTCCCCTACACTTAACACATCTTCCCATGTTTTTATAATTAACAGAATGCTCCTGAAACATTTGATGCCCATGTGTCATTCTGGTTAATGTGACTGCTGTAGTGACTCTCTGCTGTAGTGAGTCCATAATGAACCACCAAAATGTCTTTGCTGTTCACATCAATAGTATTTGAATTGACCTTAACTTGAATATTAGGCCAAAAACTCTAAAAACAAACATGTTTAAACAATGCAAACAATGAGGGCATCTGTAGAAACCGTAAATACATTCTTTGGAGGCAATGGAGTTGATTTACTAAATCTGTTTGCTTTTTACTTTTTAAAGGAATTCTTGGGTTAGCCCATTGAATTAGGTGAAGTTGTGCTGACTTTTATTCAATCATGTGTAAGTGAAATTCTTACTTTTTTAAAAATTCTTCGCATGAGATTGGGCATTTTTTACAAAGTGGATTTTCACCACATTCACTAAACTAAGTGACATTTACCTTGCAAAATTAACATGCTTTATTTATTTACTAACTCAAACCTATTGGGGTTTAAATATATAAATAAATATTTAGCAAATCCTGTAGAAACAAGATTACTGTTCTGTAATCTTTAATAAATCAGAGATATCAAGACAATTTGCACTTCAAGGAAGTCAAAAAGACAACTCAAATCTTTAACTCCAAACAAAGCTTTGCTTATACTAACCTGCTCTTACGCTATGCAATATCTGCAATCTGCAATATTCTGATACTGGTGGCAGCCTTAGATCCTGAATACAGTTTGTTAAATAAAGATATGGCACATAAAGAGATGATTATGAGACAGGACCTGCTGTGCCTTTGCGTCACCTGTGCTGACATGCATAGCCTCATTAAGACTGGTTGTATATTTGGTTAACTTGGGACTATTTATATGATGATTTCAAACACAATAAATAAATGTGTATTTATTTTCTCTGATGTCAAGCCTGTCTCTTAAAGGTCAAATGATCGGATGTTTATTTGAAGTTTATCCTGCTTACATATTAAACTGCCAGTAATGTCTGTTTAGGTAGGTTTTTCCTTTATAAACCAGTAAATAGAATGTTAGTGTTTGTAAATAAATTATTATTAAAACATATATTAAAAACCAACATTTATGTGCACAGTTTCATTCTCATTCATTTAATTCTTATTTAACTATACATTTTAAGGTAATGTTTATCAATACAAAGTATAATCATAAAAACGGTTTTAATTAATATAAATGTAAAATAGACTGTCTGTTGCTTTAGTTTAAAGCCACAGACAGTCTGTGAAGGACATGAATATAGAGAGTATGGCAGTTATCAGTTTTTGCAGAAAAGAATTTCAAAAGGAAGGGTGAACAGTATGTGCAGGGGAGGAATGCAGAGTATAACAATGAGTAATATGCATAGCAGAGGATTGTGGGGGATGACAGGGATCATAATGCTTGGAAGAGGTGTTTGGAAGGGGAGGCTATGACACAACACAGTTGCATAGTTTTCCCGTTACCCCCCCAAAAAATCCCCAATGTTCAAAATTCTTCCATAAACAACCTTTTGGGAGTGCTGTGAGGGTGTGGATTCTTCACAAATGGGGTTGGCCTGGTGCCTGATACTAAGGGTTCTAGACAAAGAGGGCTATGAATCACTTACCTGCCTCCATCAAGGGCAAGTAAGTGGATACCCCTACTTAATAAACTGATTTTAGGGCCCTAAAACCTGTTCACTTAGCATGTTGTTAGGCAAAATAAAAACAAACACATATATACCTTCTAACTTGCACCAATGCCTGAAGATATTCCGCAGCAATTATGCAGCAGTGTAAAGTGAAAGGAAGAAGGAGCTTAACTTAATAAGATTTAACTTAAATCCCACCTGGGGCAAATAGTGGAAAGGTGTAGGTTTTCTAGGGGCAACATTTACAGGGAGGAACAATGGTTTTGCCTGGAATAGGATAGGATGTTACAGGATACATTTAGCGTGCATTTCACAATTTTGTTGCTGTGCATAAGGTTGTAGCTGTGACACAGGCCTTTTTAGCCACATTAGTAATGATTTGTTTGCTTGACTAATACCAGGATAGGCACATAGGACTCCAAGACCTTGGAAAAAAAAATATCCTTTAAGCATAATACCAATGGGTTTATACGCAAAAAAAAAAAAAAATCACAGATCAAAATTAATAAATTCAGATTAAAATGTTTTATATACATTTTATATACATTTTATATTGAAATTTATTATAACAAAATGTGAGTATGTTTTAATATTAAGATCAACATTTGTAATCCAAAATCATTGAAAAGATAGCTTTTAACTGCATTAAGTTTGCATTTGCAAGGAAAGCAGTTAACACTTTATGCTTTTGCCCACCGTTGGGCTTACTCCGGGAAGGTTTCCTGGAGTTTATGGGCCTGAATTATTAAAGCTCTCCAAGACTAGAGAAGATACTTTTCATGAGAAAACCTTGGCGATCCAGCAAATCTAGAATAGATCTGGTGTAGGACTGAAAACATTTGCCAACTAACAGTAAATTATTATTTTATTCATTCCATTTAAGGTTTGCTGGATCATCCTGGTTCTCCCATGAGTGTATGCTCTTCAGTTTAGGAGAGCTTTAATAAAACAGGCTCTAGGAGTCATATACTGTGCTACTGGTCTGTGAAATCCAATCAGCAAACATGGGTTGGTTGGTTGCTGCAGCACATATTACTGCACATTGCTATTGCTCTTGGCATTATGAAATACATTGGATAATGTTTACTGAATTTAAACGAATCTTAGTATTATAACATATATATCAAAAGCCTGAGTTCTCTCTATTTATGTATGACTGAAAGGCAAGTGCTATGCATAACTCCGAATGGGAATGAGAAATGAGTTTGTTTTTCTAGTAAACCATCTGTTTTCATTGGCCTACTAACTAACTAACATTCTATCTTTCCAGTTATTATTATGAATGAGGAATTAGGTGCTGAATACTGAGATATGTGAGGAACATTCTTTCCCTGGATGTTTTAAACAATAAAATCTGCATCCTATGAGATTACTTCTGATCTTTTGCCACAGACTGTAGAAATGCACAAAAAGGAAATATTTGGCTGATGCTCAAACATTCTGAATTGAGTAATGCTTAGATCAGGAAAGTACAATCTTTAAACAGAAAAAAAAGTTAGAAGGAAGAAAATCAAACCTTGTGATTATCAAGGGAGCAATAGGAGGCTTTACTGGGTAATTTCTTTGTAAGTAACACACTAATTTGCAAGTTAAAAAATAAAATATGTATAACAAGGGGCCTAATTTATTAACGCTCTCCAAGACTGGAGAAGATAGACTAAAATAGGAAAACATGGGTCATCCAGCAAACTTGAAAATGATTTCTTAAAAATCATTTGCTAAAATTAAACACGTTTTCACTCTTGGACCAGATCCACCCTGGTTCTCCCATGATGGTCTATCTTTGCCAGTCTTTGAAGACATTTTCATAAATCAAACCCAGTATGTACACCCAAAGGGAACAATTTGTGCACCCTAATTTTGACAAAGTTTTCTTATTGTTGGAAGTAAGAGAACTAAGAGAGGGTACTCTGACTCTTCTGTAGAAATTGTCGTCAGCCACCTCTTATATATATAAATTTAAAAGAAAAAAACAGAAAAGAAGGAGATTTGAGACTATATTGGTTTTTGCCTAAAGTATTAAATATGTATTGATACAGGTTGAGCCATACATAATTACATCCAGAGTATATACAGTATTCCCAGTCCTGTTACACTTCACAGGGCAGGAATATTAGTGCTATACAAAGTCTTACTATTACATTCAGAGAATTTAACCATTCAGTCTAATAAACCCCAAAGCATTTCGCCAAGGTTGGCTTTCTCAGGGGTATATTTTCTATATGACTGTACGGTTTGAATGTGGTTGAATGTGATTGACAGTTTTTAGGAAGTAAAGGTTTAGGTAGAATACACGGTGTTAACGTTTTGACTGGTGTTAGTAAGGTGCTGTAGTTATTAGTGCATCAATGGTTCACCAACAGTTTATTGGCAAAATGTATCTATGGTAGGAGATCAAGATACCCTTTAATTGTGGTGTAGAGATAAAGGATGTGGAGATGACAGTTCGATCCAAGAGAGATGTGTGCTTATCAAAGGTATGGGATGCCAGTAGTGGAGGCAGATGCAGATGTTAGTCAAAACAGTGCACAGCTAGTTAAAATGACATTTTTGCTACTGATTTTAGTTAATTAAATACAATTCCTAGCAAAAATGAATATGGAATCGCTATTCTTGGAGGAAACTCATTCAGCTATTTGTTTTTCACGAAAAAAAAAGTAGTAGGTAAAACATTATGGAATTGGTAATTGATGAGAAAAATCCTATCAAATCAGTAATTTGAAAAATGTAAACATTCAGGTGACCAAGTAAGTCGTTAAAACTTTAGGATAGAAAGTAAAAAGTAATATGCCTGGAAAATAGAAAATGCACAGCAAAAGAAATAAAAAACAAAAGGGCAGAAATCGGCTACTCTGACCAAACTAAAGCTGCTTACACACTTCCAATTTTTATCGTTGGAAATGAACGACGAACGAACGACGAACGATCGATTGGGCAAAAATCGTTCGTAAAAAAAGTAACCAACGACGCCGACGAACGAGGATAGTCGTTGGAAATGAACGACCGGACCGGCGGATCGGATTGGACGACGATCGTTGACCATCTATCGTGTGTACGGTCGTTCATTGATCGTCCATGGTCTGAGCATGAGCGGTGAACGAACGTTCGCTCACTTCCTGTGGTGCACGTCACTTCCTGTATCGTTCAAACGATCGCATCTATCGTGTGTACAATATCTGCCAACGATCGTGTCGTTATCTGTATGTACAGGATCGGTGCTTTACGATCGTTCGCAGATATCGTGCAGGATCGTTCGTCGTTCGTTTACCAACGATAATAATTGGAAGTGTGTACGTAGCTTAAAAGAAAGTAGCTGAAGGAAATGAGATTTACATACAGAAAAGTAAAACATAAAATCATCATTAACATCCAAACAGAATAAAACAAGGTTACAGTGGGCTAAAGAGAAACAATGCATTGTAAGTGACTGTCTAAAAAAGACATACAGCAATTAACTCAATAGTTACTGTATACTAAACTCTTTTTACTGGACTTTTTACTAATTACATTTTAATGTTAGCCTACTACAACAGATGATTTTACAGAAGCACACAACCCTTAGTGCCAAATCAAATATTTAAACAACCTTACATATTACATAAACTTATTTGCATAACCTGTCATATCAGAACGTACCAGAATTCCATTGAAATCTTTGGAGGCTGCACACAGGCTGATGCTTGGCTGGATACAGACTAATCATTTTACAGAAGTGTTTCTGAGTGTTGTGCCAGTCATATAAAATGTATACTATCCATATATCTTATACATCTATAGATGAAAAAAAATATTTATACACCTGTCACTAACCATAAGAACATAAGTTCTCATGTTAGGCGATGTATGAACCACCCATGACTTACTTAATCCTGCTGTGCACAATAATCAGAGGATGACAGTCCATGCTGGGACTGGTAGTTCTACAATAGCTGGCAAACTTTACACTGATCACGCTATACTCACACACATGCTGTAAGCATAGACCTAACATGGTCCTGACTGTGAATATGCACATTGTGCTGTATCTAGTTCTCCCATATACCAATGTCCATAGCATCTGAAATATAGTCTTTATAACCACTCCATCCCCAGCACAGCCCCACTGCACAATGAAAAACCTGACTGAGAGCCCCTCTCTGGCACTTATGGCACTTATTCAGACTGTCCCTTAAAGGAATCTTCTTTCACCCTCCTCTGGAGTGGACTACAGCAAAATGGCCTCCACTGAACCGAGAACTTATTTTGGTTAGCCACTCTGAGGTTGCTATCAATAAAGAAGTGAACCAGTAACCACTCAAACTCCCAACCCTGCCAATGTTACACCTGCCAATCATACCCACCCACTGGTTCATCATCAAAAAAGGGTGAGAAAAAGGAAACTTCAGTGGGTGGAAGGTGACAGCAAAACTGCCAACTGTCTGGGGGAGGCAACAGTGACATAAGTTGGGTGATGTGCCTGAGTGCAGTGTGGTGCCACCCTTGTGTTAGAAGCTCTCTTATGGGTGGTAGAGCTGTGACATGGAGCAGATGCATCCCTACTGCCAGCAACAAAGGCTCTAAACGTGAAACTAAAAAATACTTCCTCATGGTGATACTTATTTCCACTCTTCAGCTGGAACAAAATCTGCAATTGTGGACCTTGTAGCATTATTCCAATAGGGTGGGCACCTAACAATGATAATCCATGGTTTTATTGTTGGGAACATCAAACAGAAACACAAAGGCACTCATTTGGCTTAAACTGCCTAGCAATTGGGGGTAAGCCTGCCCAAATGTATTTTTTGGCTGTCCTTCTCCCTATGTAGAGATTTGATAGATAGGATGTCCCTTGCATTGTCTTTTTCCTTCTTTTGAACCAACACCTCCTGTGACTCCATTGCCTTGCCCCTCAGTGCATTGCAGCATCTGTGCATGTTGTAGAGGTTTTTTTTTCAAACTCAACCACAATGTGCAGTAATAAAAAAGCCAACGTGTCCATAACCTGTTCATGACTTACTGCTAATTGGTAGTTCTGTGTCTTGGACAAAGAGAAGGAGGTGGTTTAGGCTGACATGTCCAAGGTCATCCACTCATCCTCAATGTGCAGTGCTAATTAGAGATGAATTACACCACATTTAAGAAATTGCAAGCACGCCACTTAGAGCAATATTGTTCTTTAATTTTGAACAAAATGTACATGTATATTAAAAATAGTACCCATTTTTCCAAGATATATCACATCCCTTAGACCAGGGGTGTCAAACTTAAACTTAACTGGGCCACACACTATAAACGTGAGTTATACTGCTACTACAATTCCTGGCATTACGTGCGTCTGTAAAACAGTCCACTGTGGGGCCACTCATAGGCAGATATATAGATGCGAGTGATGCCGGGAATTGTAGTAGTGGTAGTAGTATTTCAATGCAGCGCTGGGCCAGCTGGAATTCATATTTAGGATTCCGTTAGGCGCCAAAAAAAGGATGTTGCAGGCCAGGTTTGCCCAGCGGGCCAGAGTTTGACACCCCTGCTATAGACAGTGTAATTTTTTACACAGCCCGGGCCGCATGCAAGATTTTCAAGCTACATAATGATGTTATCAAAAATTTAAATATACTAATATTATAGTTATGGTAAAATACATTAATGTAAAACCATTTCATTTCTGATTTCACTCCTGGATTCCCAAAAATGAACCTTGTAATTCTAAACCACCATTGGCAGGATTTAGGGGTTCTGAAAGAAAAACAGGCTATTGTTAATGTATCCAGCTTTTGTTTGGGACATACCCAACAAGGTTGATTTAATAAACTCAATTCTTCAATTTGTAATATCAAGGGTAGATCAAATAAACAGAAATGAAAAAAAATCAGAATAGCTTTTTTTTACATTTGTCAATTAAATTGAATATTCACACAATCTATTTATTATGGTTTATCTACTTAATATAAGAATAAACATTAAATAAAACATGTCAAAACTACTGATTAAAACCACATCAGAGTGTAATATAGTGTCCTTTTCCTGTATTTTCAGCACACCCACATCTAAGGTCCTTGTTTGAAAGGGAGGGGCAGAACAAAACATTAAAATGAGTATAACTAGGCTTCATTTCAGTGATACTAACTTTGCTGGCATCTTTAGAAGAGTGACATCTACAGCTGTTTCAAGTAAGTTGTGTAACATCACATAATAGAACTCATAGCACAGGTTCACTATAAACAATACTTAAAAATATGTAGTTATTAATACTATTTATGTTTTTGTTTATGGTGCTGTAAGCATTTCTATGGTTTAGCTGGGTTATTATATATGCAGTCACAACTTGTGTTTTAGTATTGCTGCACATTTTATAACATTGAGGGTCCATATTATGAAGTGGCATACTAATTAATTGCCTAGGGAATAGTGTAATATGTAAATTGATTCCTGTTTTGTCTCTATATCTGCGCTAGTTGGGAAATATTTGTTATTTTATGAGGTTAGGTGTTTTGTTCAAGTATTGTAGAAATGAATGAAGATAAAACATAATTCAATATATATTACATTTTTGTCAATTTCATATAACTCATATAGTTTATATAACGTAATCAATTGTATTAATTTAGGAGTTTTAGTAAAACTATAATTTCTGTTCCCAGGCCTTTGATTTTTGACACTACAACAGGGCTTATTTTGTATCCCTTTTGTCTCAGTGTGTATGTAAATTTACTAAAGTTGAAAAATTAAAAATACATTGGTGTGCTTGTAACTGCATAAATATGTCATGACCCAAGGGAGAAGATGATCAAGGATTTACAAACTAAAAAAATCATATTAGATCATTTTCTATTACATTTTAATTGACTTGCATTATTCTGCTGATAATCTATATTTATCATATATTTAACTATATAGTACATAAATCATAATAAATGGGAACTGTTGATTGTATTTATACATCTAACACATATTTTATAACTGTTAGCCGCATTGGCTGAGCCTCAGTATACCTGTCAATGAAAACAAAACTGAGTAGCTCAGGAAATTCAGCTGAGCCCTTGCCTTGCACATCACCTATCACAAAAAAGTTGCAGCATACACTTTATATACATGAATTTCAACTAAGAAGTTGGACTTGGATTTTTCAGCCATTCTGACCAGAATTCTTCCAATTCAGAATTTTTAGTTCAGAACAATTCTACACCTCCATCTGCAGTGTGGTGTGCTGCGCCTACACACATAGCAGCAGTTTGATAGGTGCCTGGGAGTGGCCAACGTGTAGTTTTCCACTGCAAGCATGAAAGGGGGCCTTAAACAAATATAACATAATCATTCACTTCCAAATAATATTCTTTCTTTATTAATTTTGTGTTGCTTATGTCACTATGCATTTTTATCCTCATTTTTAAAGAAAGCTGTTTCCCCCACCTGAAACATAAAATAAGCAGAGAATACTATCCTTCTGGTAAACAAAATAGAATCATTGCTTTAAAAATTATATTTTTCATGACTAGGGAAGCAGGTTTTTTTGTCGGTATTGTGTCCCATCTATTTTTTCTTCTATCTTGAAAAAAGTGTCCCCGTTCCTGCTGCAGAGAAACACAGAATGCAATCACCTTCATGCTTTACTATGGTGGTATGACGTTCTGCCAGGTGTGCCATTTTGAGTTAACTCCAAATAGTTTGATTTTGGTCTAATCTGACGATAGCACATTTTTTCACTTGATCTCAGAATCTTTGGGGTTCGTCTTATCAAAGCTCCCTCAAGATTTAATGTGACCTGTCTTGAGGAGTGGCTTTTATTCATGCAACCCTGCCATTCAAGCCATAATTGTAAAGATTGAGCTTGTGATATTGTTACATGGACATAATTGCCACCTTTTGCAATAAGTTCCTGTATCTGCTGCAAAGTTGCCATAGTTCTCTTGGTAGTCTCTCTGACCAGTTTGCTTCTTGTTCTTCTATTATGTTTGAACAGATGGCCTTCAGGGAGGGTACTAGTAGTACCAAGCACATTCTATTATATTTCTATAAACATTATTGTGCTTCTAGGGATTGATTTAATTTTTAAAATTGTTTGGTATTCATCTCCTGAGATTTTTTGACAGTGCTTTGCCACCCATAGTTAATTGAGTGTCCAGTTGTATGTTAATGTTATTGTTAACATATTATTGGTAAACTGATCAAAATAATTACAGTTGATCACCAGCCAAGTATTTAGCCTGATGTGCAATAGAGAATATGATTAGTTACACATGAGTTTACAAGTATTTTTAGGAGGTAGTTTTGTTTTGTTGCTATTCTATCTGTCACTTGTGTTATATAAGTTGCTTTGGGTAATTGAAATTGAAAAAACAATGGTTTCTGTGTATCTTCATTTCAGGCAAGAAAATGTGAATATTTTAAAGTGTTATAATATAAGGTAATATATATTAAATTAATAAGTTAATTTTAACTTAGTAATAGGTTAATAAATTAAGTTAAAATATATAATAATATAATATGTTATAAATTATTTTTATGGAATGGTGATTAAGCTTCTCTACCATTTTTTATAATACAACAAAATGATAATATTGGGATTTAATGCTAATTCTTTGAATATAATACATTGTATAATAACTTTTGGATGTAGCATTATGTATTAAAAATAATATATTGCATAATATTATTATTATTGTACATATTTTAAATCAGCTGAAAGAAATGGATTAACCTCCGTAGCGGTACATTTCTGTCTGGATTTATATATCTAAAAGTGGTACATTGTTTTTCATGAAAATGTAATTTACAGTATAATATATTAGTATGAGTATAAGAAAGTTTGAAACACAAAATCATGTAAAAATAATATATTAAATAAATAATAAAAAAAAAAATATATATATATATACACATATATATATATTTTTTTTATTTTTTTAAATAAAAAAAAACAATATACTAATTTATATAGTGTAAAATAAGTGTTCTTGAAAACAATGAACTGCTTTTACACATATAAATCCAATGTATTACATTCAATACAGGTATGTTGTATTGTATGCAATACAAATGGATTTTGAATTTCCCACTCCACCGGCAACGTTTACACGCACCGACGTCACCGAGAACTGCCCCGGTGACTCATCTTGTGCAGAAGAGGAAGGAAGAAGAAAGAAGACAGGGATCGTAGCGATGGACAACAGGGGACACGGGCGGATCAGGTAAGGCTGTATTTACTATCTTTCCTATTGGTTACTGCTTTTAGCAACTTTTTTCTACCCTGAGTCACACTCAGGGTTACCGCTAGGGAGGTTAATCCACCAGAAAATTGTCATCACCCTAGCTAAATAAGAGGGATTCCCCTAGGGTCATCTGGTTAGGATGCAAAGTGATAATAATGTCTTAAATGAGCTATTAACATATTTTGTATCAGTTTTCAAGAATAGGGATAAGCGAGAAGGCCTCTGACACTCTCGCGAAAATTTCCTTGAGCTTCCGATGGGTAGGCGAAATTTCGGCGAACGGATTTCGCGAATTCCATTAATGTCAATGAGCCGACTTTAAAGATTATTAGCAAACCCCCTATACATGTTAGAACCACTAAATTTGCTAGGTAAGTGTAGGAGAACAGTGGCAACAAGGGAAAAATACAAAAGTTCCAAAAGACCTTGTGGTTTTTTCAGAAAATGGCACGTAAAATGACAGCAGGCAAATAGAATTTTTTTGCGTGATGGACAGCGTACAGAAGGCAGCATAAACATTAGGACATTGAGAGAGGGTGGCGCTACGTGTGAACTCAACCCTCTAGTACCAGTCTAGGAGACCGCATTGCTACCTGGCATCATGACCTGGATGACATGTGTTAGGCATGCGACCCATAAAGTTGTGGAGAAGTACCGCGGTGACATTAGGCAAAAGGATGGAGGACCAGAGACGGAGCGTGGGTCACCCAGAGCAGTAGCAGTGTGGGGCCTTTGGTCAGCTATCCCCAGGGAGACAGCATTGGTAAGTGTCATGGAGAGCTGGGTGTAGTGCATCGTCAATGCTACCCGGAAGTGTGTAATACAGTTTTAGTGAATTGAGTACTGACAAGCGGCAGCAGCAGCAGGAAGAGACTGTGGCCCAGAGAAGGAGCGGGGACCGGATTGGTAAATGGCATCTAGAGCTAGGTGTAGTGCATCATCAATGACAACCAGAAGTGTGTAATGCAATTATAGTACATGGAGTACTGACATGCGGCAGCAGCAACAGCATCAGGAGGAGGAGGTGGGCCCTGAGACGGAGCATGCACCGCATTTGTAACTGACATCAAGAGCTAGGTGTAGTGCATCGTCAATGACACCCAGAAGTGTGTAACACAATTAAAGTGAATAGAGTACCGACAGATGGCAGCAACAGCAGGAGGAGGAGGCCGT
>NC_092865.1:33154322-33163806 GCF_032062135.1 Pyxicephalus adspersus | reverse complement strand
TCTTTCGGACAGAACACTGCATGCCGGGCACAAAAGAAGCTTGATGGCATACTCTGCCAGCTGAGGGCAGATTTCAAGTCTGTTGACTCAAAAATTATTGGCATCACTACTGTCAGGACAGGCATCCTCCTCATAACTGCTGTTGTCCACACCACCAGCCATGTGCTTCATGTGTTCTCGATAGTTATGCCCCACACTTTACTTGATTGAGGTGGCCGCATCAGGTTTCACCAGGCATCCAGAGAATCCCCCCTGTCTTGGTCTAGGCTTTTGGATGTGGGTGGCCTGCTGCCACTACTGCAGCTGCTGCCGCTACAGGAGGATAGGGTGAGGGCCGTGTCCGCCTGAGCTCCCTGTGTGGAATGTGGTGCATGGAACTCCTCACACAGCCGGTCGCATAGTAGTCTGCTCAGGTGGGTCACCTTTTCTTTATCTTGCGCTGGGTTGGCTAGAAACTGTGACATTTTGTCTTTGTAGCGGTGATCCATAAGGGTGGCCAGCCAGTAATCATCCCGGTTTTTGATGCTACAAATGCGGGGGTCCCTCTGTAAGCCATCTCAATATGTGGAAACACAAATGAAAGAGAGGTTCCCTGGGCTCATCCTCCTCCTGTCCCTCAGTAGGCACCATAACATCTTCCTCCTCATCATCCACCTCCTCCCCTTCAAGCTGCAGCAGTTCCTGAGGAAGCCGTAGAAGTGTGCCCGCTTAACCACCACTACTGCCTTTCCTCCGCTGCTTGCCTTTCAGGAGGAGTGTCGAAAAGCGAGGGATTGAAGGTAGAAAGAATGCATGAGGAGGAGGGAGAGGACTAGGGTGGCCCATGCTTTCCCAACACGCCCCTCGGCGGGGGTACCAGGTGCTGTAATGCCTCTTGCAGACTACCGCTCACTGAGCTATGCAAGGCCACCCAGTAAGCAGTGAAGGACAGGGAGCGTCCCACTCTGAGCCTGGTTGTCCAGCTGTCCATGGTGACCTGGATTTGCCTAGACACCAAGAATGCCAATGCCAGGGAGATGTTATCCATTACATGTTCAAGTAAACTGGGTACAGCTGTGCGGGAGAAGTAATGCCTGCTTGGTATATTCCACCGCCGCTCGGCACAGGCCAATAGGTCATGGAAGGGCGCCGAGTCCACAAAGCTGTATGGTAGTAGCTGTAAGGGCAAAAATTTGGCCAGTTGTGAATTGAGTTCAATGAATCTTTTGTTGGCTGGGCCCACAGCCTGATGCCTTGCGTAGAACTCCAGTAGTGGGGACAAACATCGTCTGACGTCACGAAACCTGCAGTCAGAAGCTGAAACTTCAGCTTGAAGTATCAGCCAGTCTGACTGGCACCAACCTCCTGAGACGTAGTAGCAGTGACAGTTGGAGGTGGAGAAGGAGTCAATGCAGGTGGAAGAAGAGACAAAGACGTGGTTGCACCTCTGTTTTGCCCAATAAAACGTTATCAATTTAAAATTTAATCAAATTGTTTTATCTCAGCACATGAATAAAGTAAAACAGATATATATATTTACATATAATTACAATGCTGTTATAGTAAATCATGAATCAATACATGTACCAGATCCACTCCACTTTGGATGGGGATTCCCGGTACTTCAGCCCGAGTGCAATCGAAGGTCTGGGATTTTTAACAGGTCTCTAGACAACACGTCTGCTCCTAGAGTGAGAGTCCCAATGTGAAAAATCTCCTTCTCCCCTTTTAACACAGCCTATTGCCTAAGATTGCGCAACCAACACAACTTAATCTCTAAAACTGCACAACCTCGGGCATATCCCCCAGAATATGGTTTTGAACATATTCCAAGTGTGACTCAGATAACTTGTTTATGTTAATAGTCAAAACATAACTTTCAGTTTTATTCTATCAAGGTCATGAAATTCACACATCCATACAAACCAGTTGCATCACATTTGGATCACACACGTCCTTCAAGAGAACGCAATTACTGCTCCTACTTTGGTTTGTGGTTCTTGCGTATGTGGGAAAGCTGGGATGTTGTACCCAAATGTGATCTGTCCTGTCATCTGCGGTACATGTCTCTCCCTGCATCTATCCTATACACAGAACACAAGATGGAGTGACTAACCCCTCCCTCCTTCCCTGTATATATATGCCTAAACTCAGATCTCTCCTGATTGGCTGCTGGGGCTTGCTGTGCATCCTGGGAGCAAATGATTTCGGTCCTAGCCTCTATTCCCGCCAAAATTTCTCTGCTAGTCTGGAGCTGCCCCTGAAATCCCCTTCAGCTGTGCACAGCCTCACAAAGTGGTGATGCAAATGAGGAAAATACATCAGGCTGCATGGCTAAAGGGAAGCAGGGGCTACTATCTTAGTTTTCCTGGCCGCTGCAAATGACATTGCTGGACATAATAAACAGTTTTCATACTGCAATGGCGCACGGCACGGATGAGCATCAGGCCTCATCATTCCAGGTTTTCTGGATCACCCACCAGGTTCACCCATGAAAGTTAATTTTCTCCAGTCTTGAAGAGCTTTAATAAATCAGACCCACTGTGTGTACAGATGTGGGTGTTTAAAGTTCTAGTGCCAGCTCCTTGCAGCACAATGGGGTGGCTACAAATGAACACATTCTGAACAGAGGATGAATTGTAGCTACAGTCTTTAGGCTTATATGGTATTTATGTGTACTACTTGAGCAAATATTTTTGAGCAACAGGAGGAAGAAAGGTACCAAAAAAATAAAACTAATTTTAATGTTATTGTTTTTGTTTAGTGACACTTTTTATTTAGGGTCTGTTCATACTGTGTGCACGACCCATAGTAGATCAAACATACAAATAGCCTAAAGGTTTCATTTGTGGAGCATTACAACACCATTGCATTTCGGTATACTGACTGGATGCACTCAGCACCCATGGCATTTTGTTCAAAGGACATTTCTTTGATCTCCACATCAAAGAGGTAGCATAACTAGGTAACATAATAGTACAAAATGAAGCTGTTTGCTGACATTTACATGAAACTACTGTCTGAGCTCGGCACACAGAGTGAAATCTTGCCCTTAAGTGAACAACCTCAGCAGGAGAAAAAGGAGTAAGGCGTATTGTTAACACTTTAGCACAGTATATTACTAATTAGAATATACCTCATTTACCTCATACATGATTTCTTACTGTCTTTTTATTTGTTGGTATTTATAAAAACAATATTTATTTTTCAAAAAAGTATTTAAAGTGTATCTCTTTAAAAAATATAAATAACATACTGTTTATTGTATAACATACATGTCTAGCATATCTGTCTCCAGAATTAATGTTTTTAGTTTATGTGTATTCTGTGTACATTCCTGCTAATCCTGTTATGCAACTTTATGATTTAAGAGCTTTTGAGGCGTTCAAAAAAATCTGGTATATGGCAGTTTTGATTTCCAGATCCAGATTTCAGCTTTTCTGGGCTCAGATCTGGAGATCTATAATCTGATCTGATCCACCCAAATACAAATTATACACTTTTAAATTTTGCTTGTGTACTAGATCATAGGTTTGAATCTCAACACAGGACTCACTCACTCAAGAAGTTGTATGTTCTCCCCATATTTGTGTGGGTTTTCTCTGGGCACTCCGGTTTACTCCCACATCTCAAAATCATGTAGTAATGTTAGTACAGTAGATTGTAAATCCCTTTGAGGGACAGTTGGTGACATGACTATGGACTTTGTAAAGCGCTGAAGGCAGTTTGGAACCTAATAGGGGGATCTAGAAGATAAAACAGGGGCATACATCTATATATGTGTGAACTATAAACACATATAAAAAATACAAAAAATGCATAGAAAACAATAATATTTCAAAAATTTAATGGACAATTCAGTGAGACATTAATAAATTGCTCATAAATGAGGGTTGAAACGAGTAAGGTTATGAATGACTTAGGGGAGACTAGCAGTAAAAAAGGGGAGTTTACCAATCCAGGGCACCTTCTACCCACAGCTAGGCACCTGGGGAAAGTTTTAGTCAAATACTTGTTCAAGCATTTGTAAATGCCTTTGGAAGGATTTATAGCCCTTTACAGGTAGGTCCTCTGGAATCCTCAAGACGGGAGCAAAAATCCTGTACCATTTTATCATCTCCAAAATTAGACCCCAGCCTGCCTCCAACAGTGTCATAGGACTTCATTAGGAAAGAGTGCCTCATTCCCACAATTTTACTCCAGTATTGTGGAGGTATGTGGGCAGGAAGCTTACTGAAATGTGGAAACCCCTTAAACACTTGCACCCTTATTATGGGGAATGAATGCCGGGGTGCATAGTATTTTTTACCCAGTCCCAAAGTGGGTTAAAGCAGGCCTAGAAATAAAGACACAGTCCTAGAAAAGAAGACACAATACAAAGGTTGGTAGATTTGTCCAACTGGGTGCACATCCTGTTGTGTTCAATAGGGAAATCTAGGCACAGCTGTTCTCAGCTGCCCCCTTGCTGGATAGGCTGAACAAAAATTACAGGAACTACACCTGGGTAGAGCTCTCGTCATTGTTTACATATGCCCAGCAGAGAATAGATTGTCATGGTGTTCTATTTGGACATCACTGGTCCCTTCAATGTTAATTTTTAGTTAAACAACAACTTTTGTTTGCCTTATTACTGTGTCTTTATTTCCAATGCTGCTAAAACTTTTTCTGTGAATGGATAATTAGTAAAGATTACCTCACTACTCATTTCACAGTGGAAGGGGCAGATATCTGGGGGCCTTTACAGTTAGATATTTCACCTCAGCTAGTACCAACACAGCAGCCAAGGGTCAGTTCTTAACGCCTCTTGGTCATGAAAGAGCACAATAATTTCACATAAGAAGCCACGTCTAACATATTTTATTATTTGATAGTCTTCCTTGTTTGAAAGGGAGGGGCAGAACAAAACATTCAAATCAGTATACCTAAGCTTTATTTCAGTGACACTAACTTTGCTGGCATCTTTAGAAGAGTGACATCTACAGCTGCATCAAGTAAGTTGTGTAATATGACATAATTGTACTCATAGCACAGGTTTAGCAACTATACTTTAAACAATACTTACAAATATGTAATAATTAATACTAGTTGTTTTTTTACAGTGCTGTAGGAATTTCTATGGTTTAGCTGTATTATTGTATATGCAGTCACAACTTGTCTTTTAGTATTACTGCATATTATATAACATTGTGGGTCCATATTGGGAAGTGTGATACTAATTCATTGCCTAGGGAATAGTATAATATGTAAATTGATTCCTGTTTAGCCTAGTTGGCAAATATATGTTCTTTTATGAGGTTATGTGTGTTGTTTAAATATTGTAGAAGTGTAGAGATAGATAAGATAAAACATAATTGTGTATATATTATATTTTTGTCAATGTCATATAACTAAATGTTCATATAACCAAATAAAAAAAAAGAATAGTCAGTATTATAATTTACGGGATTTAGTAAAATTATAATTTCTGTTCCCAAGCCTTTGATTTTTGGCACTACAACAGGGCTTATTTTGTACTTCTTTTGTCTCAGTGTGTATGTAAGCTTATTAAAGTTAAAAAACGTTTAATAAATATGTCATCACACAAGGGAGAAGATGACTAGCAATTTTAAAACTAAAAAATCATATTAGATCATTTTCTATTACACTTTATGTGACTTGCATTATTCAGTTGATTTCCTATATTTGTCATATATGTAACCATACAGTACATAAGTCATAATAAATGAGTAATCTAGCAAGGCTACTTCATAAGAATATAGCTACGGGAAACCGTTGATTGTATTTATACATTTAACACATAATTTATAATGACAACTGTCAGCCGGACAGGCTGAGCCCCACTATACCTGGCAACGACAACTGAAATGAGTAGCTCAAGAAATCCAGCCTGCAGCCCTTGCCTTGCACATCACCTGTTACTAAAAGGTATAGCATACAGTTTATATATATGAATTCCAACTAAGAATTCGGACTTTGATTTCTCTGCCATTCTGACCTGAATTTTTCCAAACTGACCTGAATTCTGACCTGAATTTTTCCAAACCAAAATTTTTCTAATTTTTGTGACCTGAATTTTTCATTACTATGGCAGCAGTTTTTATGATGGTAATGGGTCCCATCAATTTTTCCTTTTATCTCGAAAAGTGTCTCAGTTCCTGCTGCAGGGAAACACAGGATTCAACTACCTTCATGCTTTACTATGGTGGTATGGTGTCTTTTGGATACTGACCTGTATTGGCTTCCTGCCAGGTATGCCATTTTGTGTTACCACCAGATAATTTGATTGTGTTTATAAAATGGAGATGTATGTATCCCGTCACTCTACATTCTTTGATGTCTATGATGGTCGCAATATATAGCAATTTTTATATTAAATGTAAATCTCTTTAAAGTGGAGGGCATAGCTTACACTTTACAAATGTGCAAGCTATTCCCTGGCAACACAAGGTTAATCAGAGAAAAAAATCAACAGTCAACAACTTACTCATGTTATTTCTTTTTAGTGCAAATATTGAAATGCTTGTGATATTTTAAATTCTTGTAATCTAGATATGGACTCATAAACATGCTTGTTTAAAAATAAACAAAAACTAGCAGAACAATGATAGCCCAATCCACCCTTTGTTAAACCATAAAGTTTTGTACTTATGGGCCATTGTTTGTGTATGAGCAGTGTGTTAAACTATTGCTACTTGCAAAGCACTCACAAGCTTTACAGGTTTAATTTTTTAAGCCTCTGAAGTGGCTCTGTCAGCTAGTTTAAGAGCTTTCCAAAAGGAGGACCTGCAAAAGATGACAATTAGGAGGAGCAGGGCATATTGTGAATGTCTTAGCACAGTATATTACTACTTTTGGAATATACCTCATGCACCTCATACATAATTTCATACTTTCTTTTTATTTTTTTGTTATTTATGTAAACAATATTTTTTATTTTTTTAAATATTTAAAGTCTGGGTCTTTAAAAAATGTAAATGGCATATTGTTTATGGTATGGAAGGAGCACAAAAATGTCACATTAGAAGCCCTGTCTAATATTTTAATATTTGATAGACTTCCTCAGAAACAGTGTAATCATCTTCATGCTTCTCTTAAGTATTTATACACTATTGTCATAGATCCCCAGAGGACAAGGGGATCTGTGCCTGTGTCTTTACCACCCACCTCACATTCCTCTGCACCCAGCAACAGCAGCAGCCCTATTCAGGAATCCAGTCCACTGGTCACTTCCTGCTCTGAGTTAAGTGATCCCATGAATGCTGCCCCTTTACCCCAAGGAACCAGAATATTCTGAAGAAGAAAGAAATCCATCTGCTGGCAGAAGTGTGAACACCACCTGAGCTGCCTCTGCTCCCGCACTCCCTCTGGTGGTAGATTCTCTTATCTGCGGGTCATTTCCATCTGCTTTATGACCTTCCCTATAAAAGGAAGTCACTGGCAACAGGAAGTTGCCTGAACAAGGAGTTCCTTTGGCTCCATTTCCAACAGGTTCCTGTTGTTCTAGTTTGTGTCTCCTGTTCCTGATTGTTTGTTTACCGACCCTGGCTTGACCTTGACTACTCCTGCTTGCCACCTGCTCTAACCTCTGGTTTGTTTGAGCTTGATTCTGTCTAACATTTCTGCACCTCCCCTGATACCCGTTTGTCAGCAGTCATCTGCCTCTGTGTGCACGGGGGATGCAAACTGAAAGTTACCCGCAGCATAACTTCCTCACCACTTGAGGCTCTGGTGAAGCCTGGGCAGCTGCTTAGACTCTGCGACCCATGCCAACTGTGCCAACTGAGCTGGTGACATGGAAGGTCCACTGTCCTGCCCTGTGGCACATTATATTATGTTCCCACCTCTTCCTTCCCACCTGTTAAACCATAAAGTGTAAATTTAATTATTCCAGCCAGTGCCATAACTTCTATGTTTTAAAAATGATGAATTATGTTTAGGCACTGTGTAAAAAAGTATTTATATAATTATGGATTATCTATAACCTCTCTACAGGGAAAGAATTTATATTGTACCATACATCTATTGAATATTGGACTATTGGATAGCCCCATTCTTAGACCCTACTGTCATAGGAAATATAGGAATATTTTCAAATCTTCAGAAAGACTGGCATCTGTTTCTTACTGCATAGGTCCTCACTTTGTCTTTATTGCAGAAATAGCACCAAGTCGTGTGGGGCTGACTAAGAAATAGTGGTCAGCTATTTCCAATAGTGACAGCAGCATAAAGGTGGGGAGTGAGAAGATCAGATAGAAAGAAACTGGACTTTTTGGTAGAACTGTCTGAGTATCCTATCCAGGTGCTTTTTTTGTCCACTCTTTAATGTCACGTCAGAGAGAGTTTTCGATGCAGTAGGTGGAATTGTAGCTACCAGGGTACACTGTCTGCCAATAGTGTTAAGCAATTCATGTTCAAAATAAACTTATCCTCAACCTGAACAATAAAAACAACGTGAGTTTTTTTCTGTGTCCTACTCACAATTGAGAAATCCAAAAAATGGAATTGGAATGTTCATGACATTTGTGTTTTTAGGATAAAGCAAGCTGATAATATCTGCTTTTATTTTTTTTCTCCCTCACTGGGCCTGATTTATGATCTAAATAGAAAATCAAGCTGTTTCATCACATAATTTTCTAAGCACAATGACTGCTCAAAGAAATGTATACAATGCAGTACATGGAATAATCACATCATACCTACGGCTGCTCAATATTATGGTCAATGTTGTCACCTAAGCTCATGGTTACTAAAGGTCACTAATTAAACAAACCATAACACATGCTGCATGGTTGATACCATGCAAACATGCTCATGCTTCAGAAAGTGAACACCTTTTTTTTATATATGTTCTTATATGCTGCTAGTTCTGATGTTTGTTGTCACTTACTGCTAGCTCAGTCTGTATATGATAGTGGGTGTAAGTCACTTTCCTCATTTCAGGAAATTATTTGTTCCTTATTTCAGGAACTTATTTTTAAACATGATTCTGTTTCTAGAAATATATTGATGAAGCAAATCTATAGGAGTAGAAGGAACATATACATTTACATTTTAACGTATGAAAGCAATAAAATTGCTAGCATGAGCTAATAGGTACCAATAGCAATTCTGCCCTTGTATTTTTATAATCATTTATTTTTGTATCAGGAATGGTATTTTTTAATATGGATATGTAACTATTTACATAACAGATCTTATGATAAAGTCAGTTGTATTTCATGATCACATGGAAATCATTAAATACATAGCCAAACAATATGTTGATTAAGCCAAAAATCAACTGTTTTTGACACAACAGATGAAATACATGTTATTTAAAAAAGCTTATAAATATATCGAATGAAAAATGGTTTTGTTATTCGAATGTCAGGACAGGACCTCCTAATAACCTTGTTACATGTGATGCTGTGTGTACTCATTGACGTGTCATTGAATTGTTACCAATATAATTTGGCGTTTACTCCTGCTTTAACCTGTGTTAGCACTAAAATGAGGGACAATCAAT
>NC_092865.1:33151588-33152821 GCF_032062135.1 Pyxicephalus adspersus | reverse complement strand
CCCCTAAACAGTTGTTACTGGGAAAAATGCAGTTTATTACCACTTACCAATGCAACTAGAATCTTATTTGATGCGACTTTTCCAAGAAAAACATGTCTAACAGCATAGGTGCATTACTTATGGACTTTACACTGCAACAATGCTGTAAAAATATATTTAAAAAAAAGTTTGTATGTCTACATTTAAACATTTTGCTAGTATGAAAATCTGTAAAACCTACCAGGCCTGAGCAGTGAATTTATGATTTCTGCAATCAGTATACCAGGCTAAACTAAAAAAGCTGGCATGACATAGTATACCCTACTAAAATGTAATGCTTTTGAATGAAATGAATACCTAAAAAAGTATATTGCAAATTCATATATTCCCTTAAAATTGCACTTGAAAATACTTGCAAGAGAAGAGCAGGCTTTATAAAATTATTTTGGATAAAATTAGTGAATCAAGTTCTGCATGAAAGTGAACCTATCATGATGCTGAAATTATGCAATCACTTGATATTTATAAACTAAAGATACCTGCCTATACTTTTATAAAACTGCTGTTTTTTAAGTTCTTGTTAACAATGGAAAAAACATTTTTTTAACTATTTGATATCTTTAGCCTGAGGTGGAAGATGGTAAAGCCAGCATTTATGAGTCTGTTGTAACCAACACCAGTAAAGAGATGATGTGCTACAGTGATTTCCCCTTCCCAGAAGACTATCCCAATTTTCTGCACAACAGCAAGATGGTGCAGTACTACAAACAATTTGCTGAGAAGTTTGGCCTGCTAAAATACATTCAGTTCAATGTAAGTAAGTATACACAGGGTGTTTACATTGAAAAAAAGAATCCATCTTTATTGTGTGGAGGATTTAAATACAAGACAATTCTTTTTGCCATCTGTATCTCTCTCTAGGGAAATTTATCCTCACATCTATTATGAAGACACAACAGATAATAAGAGGAAATATATCCAAAGAAAAGGAAATGCCCTCCTTGAGAGCTATCACTAGAATAAATGTTACCATTGCAAGGATAGTAATTTCCTGTTTTGATTACAGATAACAATTTAGAAATTTTTACCATTTTCTGTTTCAGTGGCAGTGGACAAATTATCGTAAATGGGACATGGACAGTAACAATCCAACACGAGTTCTAATAATTATTATGTAGCATCATGCACATTTAGACCACAATAACATAAAGTGCATAAAGTGATGATGTTGTATTAAAATTATTATTATTATTA
>NC_092865.1:33148981-33149919 GCF_032062135.1 Pyxicephalus adspersus | reverse complement strand
TCTAAGAATGAACCAATCATATGCCCTCTCAAATGCAGCCCTCTGACACTGCAAAAAATTAGGATATGTTACTGGTCTAGGCCTGGAGAGGATGCTGCAGATCTGAAGGGCTTTCAAAAAACAATACAAGTATATGTAGCATAACTGGTGTAGTTTTTTGATTTGGTGAAATTTATAGTGCTCTGTTTTGTTTGTAGACACTGGTTTGCAGTGTGAAAAAACATTAGGATTTTCCCAGGACTGGTCAATGGGAAGTGACCACAGAAAAAGATGGAAAGAAACAGACTAGCATTGTTGATGCTGTTATTGTCGGCAGTGGACATCATACAGACCCATGCTATCCACTAGAAAGTTTTCCTGGTGAGTAGTGTATGTATTAGACATTATCATGAACTACTGTATAATTCCTCCAATTAACTAACCTATATTTGTATGTATTATGCCACCAGTACTAAACAGATTCCCTTTTTCACCCATTTAGGTGGTATATTGCTAGCTCACTAACAGAGTGGCCTTTTTATGTGGAAATGCTAATTTTATACTTAATTCATAACCAGACAAATCTCCTCACAATTCTATTTCATCGTCTGGCATACAAATGTTTTAGCAGTTTTTAGATTTAGTTTATAATTGGTGGACACGTTGACCCTGATTTATCAAAGCTCTCCAAGGCTGGGGAGAATACACTTTCATCAGTGAAGCTGGGTGATCCAGTAAACCTGGGATGGATTTGGTCTAGAATTGAAAACATTGGCTAACAAATAGCTAATGACTAATCTATTCCAGGTTTGCAGGCTTTACCCAGATTCTCCGATGAAAATGTATCCTCTCCAGCCTTGGAGAGCTTTAATAGATCAGGGCCATTGAAGGAAAGTACTTCCTCCCTCAACAGGCTATTGCAGAAAAAAGCCTCCGAAAATTTTCAGCCTATTGTACCT
>NC_092865.1:33136995-33148222 GCF_032062135.1 Pyxicephalus adspersus | reverse complement strand
GCTGGATTAATTAGTCCACACCACCCACATCAAGTCTTATTTCATACCGCTAATACCTTGGTAGAAGTCTTATTGAATATTGACTATATAGGAGACACTGGCTATATCCTAATTTCTCCACACTACATACAAATTGTTTTTTTAGTTATTCCTTAACCCCTGCTTTTTGCCTGGTATCTTGAGACCCTCTGATTTCCAATGTTAGCAAGATAAAGGATTTAAGACCATTTATACTTTATTAATGTTACAAGGGGTCCTTCTGTTCCAATACATACAGAGGTCTATGACATTCCAAACCACGAATTGTTTTGATACTTGTAGCTGAAACAATTTATTACTACATTGCTGTGCAGCATTCCCTCTCCTTCCCAGTTTTGGAGACTTTGCAGAAACAAACCCTCAACAGGATGTGTCAGTTTGCTTTTTAATTCTTCTGTGTCAGTGGCATGCTTTAAAACCTCTTTACCTTATACTGATGCTTGGGAGAGTGAGCTCTCTCTTGAATCATCTCTTAGAGATCCAGAAACATCTTGGTGCTCAAGAACTCTTACTAAGTGCTTATGCAGCAGTATCAATCCAGTGCAAATCACTAAATTTGTTTCCTCCTACTCCCCAACCTGTTGTCAGTGTTAGTGATGCAAGGAGGAATGTGAGTAGAGGTGCAAGCAAAAATCATGTTTTAGTTTGTTGTTGTTGTTGTTTTTTTTAACTTATCTTTGCGATTTAGTATTTTTTTTAACAGTAAACTTCAACCACATTCAACTAAGTAAGCTCTATTAGCACAACAACCCCAATGTGTTACAAAGTTTATCCCATGTTTAATTGAGACTGGCAGCTAATATGCTGTATTTATTGTAGATGAGCGCTATCAAGTGGAAAATTTAGAGTGACAGCCACTAATGAACCAATTATTTCAATTATTACAGTAACTTTGATTTACACAAAAGTTGCTTATTTTTTATGTTGTTCAGTTGGGACTTGTCCCCTTGACACCCACCCATTTTTGCCATGTACAGGAGCTTTCTAAATTCTTTAAAAACTCAATGCATATTTTTATCAACATTTTATGAAAATAATTCTTCATTTTAGCTTATTGCAGGTGTGAACATCATGGGGATTGGTCTGGCTGTTGGGGATGGCAGTACGTTTGCTGCCATCAAATAAAATGTCAAGAAATGTGCAGAATTAATATTTTTAATACTGTAAACACAGCAGCACAATAAAATTTTAGATTGAGATTTTAGAATAGTTTTATTTGGTCTTAACATTTTTCTGTGATCTTGAGGATTGCAACATAAAACTTATAAACTGGTAAAAGTGTCAGTTAAGCTAATTACAAAACATTCATGAGATGGTACCTGGTTCCATCCTGATTCCTCACGCTTGTGCTTCAGAGGTTGTGGACAACTTGGCACAATTGAAGATGTGTGGTGGTCCTGCCCTGTTACCCAGAACCTCTGGAAATAAATATTTGCCTCTGTTTCTTCCTTCTTAGACACACATATATCTCTTACCCTCACCGTCTTGTTTAGCAAAAAAGAAATGAAGCTCACTGTACTCCCTATACATAATCCTTATGTTTGCGTTCCAATATTTCTCTGGAAGCTTGGGTAGCTTTAGCTAAAACTTAGCAATCTAAAACCTTTTCTTTGTCAGAAATCACACCCAAACATAACTAGATCGTGGCCAATTAATATCAGGTTTATGGTCAAAAATAACCTTCTAGCATTTGATAACATCTAGAAACCTTTGCACAAATTCTTAAAGCAGATCTAAACTCAAAATAGATGCACAGGGTCTACCGGAATACTTAGGTCACACATCCGAGGAGGCTCCTGGCTCTCGGGCATGCACAGAAAGAGCCTTTTCTTTAATGGGGGAGATTGGCACTCTTTTTTTCCCCATCTACGTCACCCAATCTCACGCCTGCGCAGTGGTAATGTTTTTGGTCAAGTTGTTTTAATGTTTATTGTTTTTGTTTACAACATTATTATCATTTTGATTTCAAATGTTTCCTCTTCTGTGTTTCATTAACATTCATGGAAAGACAATTCTTGCAGCAAATTTTTTAGTTATGAAAATATTGGTTTAGTTTAGATTGGAAAATAATCATACATGACTTGGTTGGTTGTGGCATATCGACAGTTATGTGTAAAAGTAAGTACGCTTCAAGGAAGTTGTTGAGTGTTTTAGCATATTTGAACATAACATCTTTAACTGTGCTACAGAAAAGAGTACTATACTTGAGCAAATGACGGGGTATATTTAAACAAAATTGGCATTCCATTGACAAATACTTTCACTACCTCTTTAATAATTATGCTTATTTTGGTTTGTATCTTATACATAGCTCAGATATCAAGGATTTAATGTTTTTTAAATCTTCTTTGCTCTTCTTGGTTGTATCCTAAAATCAAAAGAGCTATTCGAGTCTCTCAGAAAAAGGCTGCAAATGCCTAGTCTAGTTTTCAATTAAGTATATTAAGTATATCAATAGGAATGGTATAAATGAAGAAGGGTTTAAATATATTGAATGAGTCAGTAGTTTTCTTGAGGTATACATAACTTTTCACATGATTATAGATTTTTCAAAGATGGCAGAAAAAAGTTGTCTTATCTATTCTGGTTTTTATACTATATATTTTTTTTCATAGTACACAATTTAAAGAACCTTTGTTTAATGATGAACTACCAAGTCGTATTCTTTGTGGATATGTGGTGGTGAAGCCCAATGTGACAGAATTTACTGAAACCTCTGTGAATTTTGATGATGGGAGCATTGAGGAAAACATTGATGTTGTTGTCTTTGCTACGGGATATCATTACTCATTTCCATTTCTTGATGAATCCATTATAAAGATTGAAGATAAAGTAAATTTATACAAAAGTGTCTTCCCTAAAAATTTAGAAAAACCAACACTTGGTGTCATTGGTCTTATTCAACCTCTTGGTCCAATCATGTCTGTTTCAGAAATGCAAGCTCGATGGATAACACGAGTCTTTAAAGGTAATATTATATCAAAAGGCTAAAAAAAGATGGTGCTATGCTGGGTCTTTTTCCCATGATTTTCATTTTCATTATAAGCAAAAAACTCAACAAACTTTTATCCTTCGTAAACAATATTAATGTCCAGGTAGGCATTCCAAGTGTTTAATAGAAATGTTTGCTCCTGTCCACAACTATCACCTGCATTGGAGTGGATGCCAGGAAATATTAAGTGTTTGAACCAGATTGCAGCTTTTACTTATTTTGTTTTAATAATTGTGCAGGGTATCCATACTAAAGTGAATTCTAACCTATGGGTAACCTTTATACTTGTGGTCTGGGAAACAGACCCTTCTGAGATGTAGTCAAAATTGTATGTTGGCCTACAGACCATACCTGGCTATTTCCAGGGAAGCATAATGTAAACATTCATCGTAAAGGAACAGGTATTACACTTGCTAAAATATTATTTGACTTTTAGAGAAACTTTAAAATCCCTAAGAAAAAAAAAATAAATAAAAATAAGAAAAATACAGTTACCATCATAAGTAAAAATACTGGCTCTCCTGTGGAGTCCACATCACCTAGAGTGAAAGCAGTGGTTTGAGCTTCCTAGCCAATCCATCCCTGGTACATACCTTATGGTGTGCAATTACATTAATTTTACACAACTTTTTGGGGGCACCCAAGTACCAGTGCATACACATAGGGTGTCCCTAATGCTAATGCTAGCAAAATCTAAAATATTGCGTACCCCAGCGGTAACCTAACAACTGGGCATTATTCAGAAAGTGTTACTGCAGCCCAAAGGTGTGAGCCCCAACATATTTTTTTTCCCTATTAGCTAAGAATTCCAAATATATTGAAGGAATGTTGATGCTATATTGTTTTATGATGTTAATGGTTATTATTTCTAGGTTTGTGCAAATTGCCACCACAAGATGAAATTACCATCATAAGTAAAAATACTGGCTCTCCTGTGGAGTCCACATCACCTAGAGTGAAAGCAGTGGTTTGAGCTTCCTAGCCAATCCATCCCTGGTACATACCTTATGGTGTGCAATTACATTAATTTTACACAACTTTTTGGAGGCACCCAAGTACCAGTGCATACACATAGGGTGTCCCTAATGCTAATGCTAGCAAAATCTAAAATATTGCGTACCCCAACGGTAACCTAACAACTGGGCATTATTCAGAAAGTGTTACTGCAGCCCAAAGGTGTGAGCCCCAACATATTTTTTTCCCTATTAGCTAAGATTTCCAAATATATTGAAGGAATGTTGATGCTATATTGTTTTATGATGTTAATGGTTATTATTTCTAGGTTTGTGCAAATTGCCACCACAAGATGAAATCCAAAAGGACATTGAACTTAAACAGAAAATCTTGTTAAAAAGGTATTGTACACTTTTTCCAGGGGTGATTTCAACACCCATTTGAACTTAACAGTTGAGAAATTTAAGTGAAAAATTCATAGCTAAGTAATTGCAATATTCAGCTCTCTCCTACAATAATAAAAGTCACTACTAAATTTCTCCAGTCTTCTGAGTTCAGTGATTGCCCAGAATAATGACCATTATTTAAAACACTTCCTCTGAGCCAAGCCTGAAATAGACCCACTCCCTGCAAAAATGTCTTTTGCAACTTGGGCTGAGAATTACTGCACTGCAGGACACCCATACTGTATTATGTAAATGCTGCCATTAGGTGCAGCACTAGGGACTGCCCAAAGCCACTCAGTAAGAAAAAAGTAAACACCCATAAAGTCATTCATCCAATTCAAATCTTTCGAAGAAAAGGTTTAGATTCCTGCTTTATTCGATGACAACTGTTATGTGACTGTTCTGTATTCAATAACCCAGTAAAGTTATGAAATTCATTTTAAACAAATTCCCTTTAGTTTAATTAGATGTGTGACTTGAATTTGACTTGGATTATGTAGTTCATTACATTTAACAAATTACCCCTTTTGTGTTAAAAAATAATATAATAATAATAATGTAGCAAACTTGCTTTTCTCTTTTAAAGTGTGACCTCTCCAACCTCATTTTGAAACTGCAATGTCATCATGTCATCATAGAAATAAGACTTTATTAACTATGTTGTTCAGGAAGTTGGATGTGTTTTGTGGATGTCTGTGTTGTGTATAGGGAAATATTACTGTCACAAAGAACTGCAGGTCTTTGTAATTCTTGCACTGTTCATAATTTAAAATTGATATTAAAAATACAGAATTATATTCACATTTCTTTATTATTCAGTGACCTAGAAATATATTATTTTTTGATTATGACAATTTGTTCCTATTACAGGTTTGGTAAGGAACATAGTCTTCAGTTGGATTACATTGAATATCTGGATGAGCTAGCCACTGATATAGGTTGTAAGCCTAACATTCTAGGACTCCTTGTGACAGATCCTGTTCTAGCCTTAAAAATAGTCTTTGGACCATGCACCCCAGCACAGTACCGCTTGAGAGGACCAGGAAAATGGCCAAGGGCCAGAAAGCAAATTATGACTACATTTGATCGTATAATGAAGCCTACTAAGACTCGGGTGGTTCGGACCCAAGAAGAGAATTCATTGTCAAAAGTTTACAGACTGGGGGCTCTGTGTATTCTTGTTCTGCTCTTAGCTTTGGATATGTACAGAAATTAAAATAAAAAGATAGTTGGGTATATCAAGTGAATGGTTATTTAAGGATGGCTACCATCAACTCATCACTTTAGTAACCCATGGTAAAATCAGCCAAAAATCTATTTGATATGCGGTATTTGCTATTTTTAACTGCTGTATACATTAATGAATATATGAAAATTATTTTGTGTAAATATTATGTGCATAAACCTAGGTAGTATTGTCATTTATGTCAAATCTCATAGTACATTAACAGGGACATATTTCATCCTTACTTATGAAATGTGCCATAATTTACACTCATTTCCAAACAGACCCTTTTCTATTTAGAATATCATGTCTCAAGGGGAGTGCTATAGGTGAGGCATATATATACTATTTTAAATCAATACCCATTTTAGTGTTGTATACCGTGTATATCCTTTATAATGAAATTAAATGGCTTTCTGCAAGGTCATTGCATGCATAATTATTACTGTATTTTATATTGTTTTTTATGTATACCTGGTATACCCATGAACAATATTCACTTGCCATAGTTATAATGTGATTATCATGCCTGATTTATGCGATAGCATAAAAGGTTGATTTACTAAAGGAATATAGGCTGTCCACAAAGCAAACTGTATTAAGTATTTGCATAGGATATTTCACATTGATTAGCAAATGCAAAAAAAGCTCTGCTGACTTCAACCCTCCAATCATGTTCAAGCAGAAACTTGGGTTTTCTAGTTTTCACAGCATGCGATTGGGTATTCTTTGCAAAGTGATCCACATTTGCTAAACTAAATAAGGTATCCCCGAAGGGTCTTGGTAAGTAAACATTTATCTGGCATAATTCCTTTACTAAATCACTCCAGCTGCCTGCATCTATCTAAAATGAGAGAATAAATTATTTCTGTGAGCCTAAGAACCTTCAAAACCCATTGTATGCTGCAAAGACTAAACTTTTATGACAACATCCAGGATCTTCCAATTACACTCTCCTGATCCTCCTCTTCCTTTATCATACTCATATTCTCATACTAGCTGTTGGATCCTGGGTAAAGGTATCCCTGTACCCTTACATTGTAAAGCAAAGACAGACATATATCAAAAGCAGGTCTAATTGAGGGGTCTGAGGTTTTTGTTTTAAAATATGTTTTTACTGTAAAGGTCCTAATGTTTGCCTTTTGGCAACCGACTGGCAAAATACAGTCCTAGTGATCACAATACATACTAATTATTACAAAATATTATATTAAATATAATATGTTTAAACTCATGTTAATAATAAATAATTGCATGCAATTTGATTTTTACTGTAGAATTGTGCTTTACTTACAAAATGCACCTCCACACCTTTCTAATAAAAAAAATGTGAAAGTTTGTTTAGAGAGTGGCTGTAAATTTGGTATATTTTCAAAACTAAATAATGCTTGAGCTATGTGATAATGTCACTAAAGATGGTAAAGATGGTTCAAATTAATATCAAATTAATGTAAATATTCAACAAATATTCACTTTTGATCAAACTTGCATTGATGTCTATGGCCATTGACATTTGAGTTTATTCCAAAACCTCTGCATATAATATCATCTCAAAAAATGTTCGGGGTCATATGGACCTGTAGGAACACATTCAGGTGAAAAACAATATTTTAAAGTATGTAGTTATTTATAATTTAAAGTTTAAATATAAGTATGAAAACACACCTAAATTTCAATTTACCTTATTAGCGCATGTAATTTTTCTACTAGCCACTAATGCCAGGCTATTTGTTACTCCTATAGATGCCTGCATTACTCCTAGTGATCACTGATGCCAGGGCATTTGTTAATCCCAGTTAAGCATGGCCATTTTTTACTTCTGCCATGCACTCGCATAATTTCATGCAGGCCTTTTTCTTTGCAAGCCGACAGTAAGGGAGTATTAATTGCAATGTGGTACTGGGTTCTGAATGCTGGAATCCAAATTGTTCCGGCATCTGCCAGTTTAATGCACACTGTCAGGTTCCATTTCGGTAACCCAGCTGTGATGTCATCATTTGTGGCAAGCAAGTGAAGCTACATTTACTCTTTTGACCACCATCGATGGGTCGACATTCCTAACAGAGACCACCAATGGCTAGACTACATTCCTCACACTGACCACCAATGATGGAGCCATAAAGATTGGGCATAAATCCTGACTACCAGTAATAATGAGGCATCATTCCTTTCACTGATCAGAGATGCAGGGATATTTATTATTCCCCTGATCAATGACACTATGGTATTTACTATTCATATCAATAGCTAGGATTTATTTAATACTACTGTCCAATTTTTTGCCTCCAAACAGTAGTTAAGAAACATGTATTATTTCTCCTGACCACTGACACCAAGAAAATTACTACTACTACTAACCTCTGAAACATATAATATTTCCAGTGACCTTTATGGATTTATAATTGTTTCTACATATTCTCTGACCTTTGTATTTTCTTGAAGAAATCCACAATAGGCAAAACAATCATTAGTTATGATGGATGGATAGTTTTTGAACAGATTAATGCATATGTATGACATATGAAGCAGACTAGCTAATACTAAGACTACACTGACATCTAAAAATAAAGATCTCAGCACTAGCCAAGAAACATGGAGAGGTGAGATTCAGGTTCCTCTATAAAAGATTTGTGAAAGCTATTCCCAATGTATTAACTATTTGGTACATTTTAGGTTGATAAACCTTAGGAGTAGAAGCTGTTTATTTAAAGAAAAGGTGTATGTTTACTTTGACTTAGTTCACGTACTAAATGAAGCGAAACTAAATTCAGCTATCAAGTTATGTAAACATACACTTTTACAAAAAAACATGTTATATCACATAGCGAATAAAGCACATTTTATTTGTATGCAAATCCACAGTAGTTAAGTTTTTGGGAGTTGGCACAGTATTTGGCAAGACAACCAGTAATCCTGTTTAGAATATTAGTTTCTAGAAATAGATATATGGGTGGGACATCAACCATTTGTTTGTGTAAAACACCTGCATTACATATGCAAGACTTTCTCATTCACAAGCAACATTTACAAGAGTTGTCATGTTGCTAAAATAAATGACATCCAGAGAGCAAGGTACAACTAGAATTAATACTCCTCTGTTCGATAGCAAAAAACCCAGTAGGGTGTCACCATATTCCCTACTATAGTTTAGGAGCACCTCAGGGCCATCTACCACCCCATCAGACTGGACAGTGATGGAATAATAACATACAGATAACCAACTATGTTCTCCTTCTGTCCTTCTTTCCTTCTAAAAAAATCAGGAAATGTGAATAGAGCAAGGCCTTATAGGCTCCCAATGCTTCCTTTCCACCTCACATTTACCCTGATTTATTAAGCCCTGATTTATTAAGCCCTGATTTATTAAGCTAAGAAGTTTGCTCGTGCACACGTATTCACAATCCGGCATCGGACCCATCTAACCTATTTATCTTTGAGAATGTGCTGGCGTATTCTCCCGACATTTATCAACTGAAATGATCTGGTGCTTCGAGGCGCGCAACTCCGGCAGCTTGACACTAGGGAGCTTGCATTAAAAGTCAATCTTTCCCCAACAAATCATTCTTTCAAATGGCACACAACTTCAAGTTAGTGCTAAATAAAAATGTATGACGTGTTCAAATGTTTCAAACATATCTATTAGCTTAGAAATAAGCATATTGTTAAATGACCTAATATTTTCGGGTTCTGAAAGAGTTAACTGATTTCAGCAGTTTATATGGCGAATGCCTAAATGCTTACAATGCCTGACCCAAGAATTCCTGAGTACTCTGGCAGGTGTGGGCAGCTGTGCAAAAGGGGACAGTGCACTGCCCACAGCTCACCCACATACCACATTGAAAATACTCCATACGAGAAGACAAAACTTTATCTTCCCATGCTGGATCACTGTCATTTACTTCTACTAAGACAGAGATGTCATAATAATTGTGCATAAGAAAGTCCTGCTAAAAACATTTCAAGCTTCTATCACACTGTTCACTCCACTCGGACATCTGGAAACAACCGCAGTACATCCAAACTGATATCGGTCTTCAAATCATCAAAACTATCAAATCACTTACAAATAACAATTCGGTATCACAAGGCTCTTATTGCGGTTTAAAGCCCCAGCAATAAGAATAAGTCTCCCCTTACCCCTGAGGAAGCCCGGTGCGGGCGAAACGTGTCGGGTGGGACACCTTACCACTATCGCTAACCCAGTATGATACTAAACCATATTGCTATCTTTTGCGAAACTAGTCGTCATATGTTAGCCTAGGATTCATTTATAGAGACACAGCTCTTAATTTATTAAATTATGTTGTTGGAACAATTAAAACTGGTGTTTTTAAATTTAACTCTGGTTGCCCTTTAAAAGCCCGGCTTTCCTCCCTCCTCTCCTTCTCTTCCTCCCACAGATACACGATTGACCTGTAATGGACTGTAGGTGCACACAGAACAGGAACCAGGTGAGCGCTAATTGATTGCTATATCACCATTGACTGAGCTTAACAGATCCACCTCAATTACGCAAAATTGCAAAAATGAATCACCCTAATTAGCAAATTCTCGACCCCACTGCTCTTGTCAATGCTGTAATCTGGCAGATAAGCGCACTAGCACTCGGCATCGGATCGCGGTAATTTGTGCACAACACCTTTTTGCACAACACCAAAATGGTATAGTACTATAGACAATATGCTGACATGTTTGGCCTACTGAATTTTTATACAATTCAAGGTAAGCTGCCTAAGTAATAAGTACAGTACACAAATAAAACATAAAACTAAATGTAGTTGTAAAACAGATCAATGCTTAAAATACAATGATATCTTATAATGTTGTAAATTGTGAATTTATCCTGGTATTCCCATTTAAAATACACTATACTTACTTAAATCAGACATAAGCACTTTTTCACCCTTTCTGCCTTCTGCCTGGTGTCCTGATAAATAATCACATAGCATGCATGAACATACTTCAAGATTTTCAGGAATTTTTTACAAAATTAGCCTTACATTGTGGCATGCATACCATATGTCATTCAGATCTGTCATAGCTTTGTTTAAAATAAAGATACAACCTCACTGTTCACTGATGGCATAGTGATAAGTGGTTTTCTTGACATGTGATCAGTAGCTGCAAATACCATGTTTCCTTTCCCACTGACTCAAACACATATTGCCAAAAAAGTAAATTGTGCCCAAATGATCAAAATTTTGACAGTGTGGCTGTCCTTTTTAATTTGAGTTAGCTACTCCCCCACACTCTTTCCCTTTCAGACCTTGAAACTAGTTGGTCCACTGAGAACATTTTTTAACAGAACATTGCCATCTACAAACAATGTGCTGGGATGTTTGGCCTGCTTAAATATGCCCATGTTCATGTAAGTAAATAAATATGGTATACATATTGTCTGTGTCAGATATTCACCTTAAAATCAGAAATTAGAAATAAAGTGTATCCATCAGTGTTGATGTTCGAATTCGGGTTGTCCCTATATTCGACCCGAATATGGCTGTTCGAATTCCGGTATACCCGAACCGAATTTTGCTGCATTGGACAAAAAATTTTTTTTTTTTTTTTTTT
>NC_092865.1:33050263-33136498 GCF_032062135.1 Pyxicephalus adspersus | reverse complement strand
AATACTCCTCTGTTCGATAGCAAAAAACCCAGTAGGGTGTCACCATATTCCCTACTATAGTTTAGGAGCACCTCAGGGCCATCTACCACCCCATCTGACTGGACAGTGATGAAATAATAACATACAGATAAACAACTATGAGTAATTAGGGGGATTCTAGAACCTTTATCAGATTTTTATTGTTATCAGTTTCTCTGTGGTAGATGTTCCCTAGCTTCCTGTCTGGTATAAGGTTGTTCATGAACAGGAGGTTTGAGGAAATCTCTCAAACCGAGCCTTAAGTCCCAGTAGCAGTAAAACCAGATGAGTCCTAACCTTTCCTCATTTTTTCCAATACTTACGTTTAAAGTATATCCAAAGCCAAAATTTTTTTTTCATTGGAAAAATGCTTGTCAAGTGTTTTGGTTTCTTACTAGGCAAATCCCTTATACATCTGTAGCTCGGTTACTTTTTTGAAGTTGAGCAACACAGTATGTATATTTTAAAATTGTGTGTGTATTGTTACCCACCCTGTACAGGAAAAGGGAAGATAATGCTGCTGTATACTATAAGATGGGGCACAGACAGAATTTGAAATGTCACAGCACAATGGAGATTTGGACAAAAATGACATCATACAGAAAGATGTATTATGCAATATAATGTATGTTTTGCTTATTTAAAGTGGCCATAATGTTACAGCCAAATCTAGTTTTGTTTTACCAAGCAAAGATTTGAATCATTTTTAAACTACATGTGATCCAGACCTTTGACAATATTTTGATAAAATGATTATGCTTTCTTTTATCAAAACATACAATGCCATGTTTTGATTAATTTGTAGACACTGGTTTGCAGAGTGAAAAAACATCCTGATTTTATCAAGACTGGTGAGTGGGAAGTGACTACAGAAAAGGATGGAAAGAAAGAGTCTAGTATTTTTGATGCTGTCATGGTCTGCAATGGACACCATATAGACCAACGCTATCCACTGGAAAGTTTTCCTGGCGAGTAACATCCGTATAAGCCTTACATCATAAAAAAAGGTTCAATTTAGCAATGGTTTGAATTGAACTTTTTTTTTTTTGCTGTTTCCACAAACTGTGGAAATTTGTCTGGACAAACTTTAAAGAACCTCTAATGCCCTGCCTGACCTTTTAACTCACCATTGTTACAGTGGCCAAAATGATGGGCTTTGGTACCAGCTATCTCACTATAAAAACTTACCACGAAGAAGTTATTATTAGATACCTACAAATTTTTGTTTTGTTGCTAGGGCAACATTGTGTATTGAATCATGGTGTCCAGCACAGAGTTGTTGCTGACACAGGTAAAGCTGCCCTTTAGAAGCATGTTGCAACCTATTGCAGTAAAGAAATATACACACGAGCACCACATATCTATCCTCCATGTTTCCAAATCTGCCAATACATTCACCTAATTTTTTTTTACTTATATAATATCAGGCAGACCTAGAGGGAGAGTACTTAGTCTTAGTGATAGAGAGTAAGCAGGTTCTGACCACCACCATCCAAAAGGACCAAACCATTCCAAAGCAGGTCACGTCTGGATGTTTTGGACAGAATAGCAATGCTATACAGTTAAAATTATTGTAGTATTCCCTTCCCTCCTCCATCATGATTTCACAGTATGGAGTAAGCAGGTTCTGCTAAAAAAACTAGTGGTTTGGCTCCACCATCCAGAAGCAGGCCACGCTTTGCTTGTTTAAGTCAAAGTGACCATGCTATACAGTGACCGTAGATACCATATTCCCCTCATTGTGGGGCCACAGTATATAGGATCAGCTCAAATGGAGACTGAAAATGCGTAAGGATTCCCATATATTCACCCCAGCTTCCCCAGCAGCACTATCATAATACCATTTTTAGCAAAAGAAATGAAAAAAAAGAAGAAAAGAAAATGTCCCGTAATCACAAACAGGCCCAAATTTTAAATGCCAGCTTGGCAAAACAGCTGGCATTGCAGCTGCTCCTATTCTAATTGATGGATTTAGCCCCTACCAACCTCAGCCATGAGCAATCCCGGCAGAGGTGGGAAGGGTGCTAAAATATTCTACATATTATATTTGGCTAGGTATTGTCCAAGAGCACTGTTAAACATCAGGTTGGTATTCTGCTTTGTGTTTCAGATTTGTGATACCCTTTTACCCTGAAGCACACCTAAGTTAGTAATACATTAGGGAGGAGTACCTAGGTATCACTGCCCTAGAATAGCTTACTATAGGAGTATGATGACCACATAAACTGTAATAAATTTAACACGTTTAACCTGTAAAACTGTGGACTGATCCTGCGTAACTCTGAGATCAGATAAATTGATTTGGTAATTAATGCTTCTGATCACTCTTTTCCCAAAATTTAGCTAATATCTGGAAGGAAACATCTATTTTTCACTCACAATGGGCTCCTAAAAAACAAGAAGAAATTGGTGATACTCAGGTTCAAATATACATATGTTACAATTTTATCTAATAAAGTGTTAATTTGATTCTCTTGCAGGGATAAACAAATTTAAAGTACAATTATTTCATAGTAGAGAGTAAAAAACTACCAAAGGATTTAAAGGGAAACGGATTCTTATTGTAGGAATGGGGAATTCAGGAACAGATATAGCTGTGGAGCTTAGTCACATTGCATCTCAGGTATGATAAACTATTTTCTATCAATTAAAGCAGAAGTAAACTAAAACAAAAACTCACCTTTACTTTCACAGATCTGTCCATCTTCCTGAAGATTTTTTGAACCCATGTTGCATTGGATTCCTCCTCCGTCCCAGCGCGGAGGAAGTGCTGGGCGCCGCTATCTTCTTTGCTCATCTTCCTATGTCACCCAATCTCACACTGCACAGCCTTGTGATCAAGTGATGTAGCTTGTGACGTAGCTTGCAAAAGGAGTGCGGATCTCACTGTGCATGCATGAGATCGGCATTTTATTTTTCTCCATTAAAGAAAGAGCTCCTTCTGCATATGCCCGGTCTCGTGACATATGAATCCCACAAGGCTCTGCGGAGATGAAGAAAAAAGTGGGGTTTAACCCCCCCCCTAAAAAAAAGGTAATTTTTACCTTATATACCTTATTTAAAATGGTTTTCTATCCTTTTATGTAAGGTTAAAAATTTAGTTTAGGCCAGCTTTCAATTGATTATATAACAGTAAAGTATTTGTTGTTTTTTAGCTTCTTTTACAAATGATTTGTATTATGAGAGTAAATTTAAGCTAAACTCCAGATAGAAACAAACATAGTTTTTATCTTCAACCTACGCTTAACCAACTGATTTTTTTTTATTTTCTCCATTTATACCTACCTCTATCAGATGTATCTGGTCTTCAACACTGCAGAGTGGCTAAGACCAACATCCCATTTTAACCTTCCTAGCGGTAACCCCGAGTGTGACTCGTGGTAGAAAAAAGTTGGTGAAAGCGGTAACCCCGAGTCACACTATGGAAGGTAATAGTAAATACAGCCTTACCTGAGCCGCCAGTGTCCCACATCGTCCATCGCCGCAATCTCTGTCCTCTTCCTTCTTCCACCGGCTAGCTTCTGCACCTGATGAGTCACCGGGGAGTTCCCAGTGACGTCTGTGCATGTGTATGTTATCGGCGGGGTGGGAAATTCAAAATCCATTTGTATTGCATTCAATACAAAATAACTAGGCTGTTTGGGCTGTTCATTTGGCAAAATGAATTATATTTCTACAAGGGAAAATTAATTTTTCTAGCACTTTGGGATTGTTTGCTGTGTGCAGTGTTTATCAAATTGAATTATCCATCAGCATGTCCTATTTCACATTGGCTAATAAATGTGGTCAACAATCCCACATTGTAAGCATACATAATTATGTGCAAGTGCAAGTAAAATACCATGATTTTTACTTCACATGATGGAATGGCTAAAGGCATCATAATGTCAAATCATTCACTAAACTTTAGGAGTGCTGGTTCATTTTGCTAAATGACCATCCTAAATTTCTGTTTCCAGAAAACTGAGCACTATTTAGCTTTAAATACCATACAGATATTAGCTTTAACACTTGCCAACCATCTAAATGGCAATTAGTGGATTCCTAGAAATTTATAGTTAACCTGTGAAGAAAGTTGTAGCTGTACCAGTGCAGAAACTACAAAAATTATATCCAAGTGAAAAAAAGAATATAAAAAAAGGAATATACAGTTTTTAGTAGTACAATCCTAAAAAACATGACCTAAGGCTGTTGTTTAAAATGGGAAAATTACTAAAATGAACATTCTAATTCACTTTATCAACATTATCTTTCCATGCCCTGGAAAGATTGTCATCCCAAAATCAAAACCTGTCTGCTTGCTTTTTCCATGTGATGGTTATTTTTATAACAGAAGTAAAATTAGTATAAAGACTGAAGTAAAATTGGTATAAAGATAAAGAAAACCCATGGGACAGATAATCAGTGTTTTACTCCTTTCAGGTATACTTTAGCACTCGCAGAGGCTCCTGGGTAATGAGATGAGTATTTGACCAGGGTTATTCATTGGATATTTGTTTTGACACAAGGTTTCAGAATTTGCTGAGAAATTCACTTCCAACCCCTGTTATTACATGGCTGACTGAGAAGAAAATTAATGAATGGTTTGTCCATGATCATTATGGTCTTCAGCCTAGAGACAGGTATAGCCTGTTATGCTTGTTTTAATGGTGATTTATTATGGTCCTGACATTATATTACATTTATATAACAATTTTTATGGGCTTGCTTATATTTCTCGTTGAGTGTGATAGGTGAATCTGGTTTTAATATGCCAAGGTTTCAGCAAATCTACTTCAAAATTTGAAACTCTCAAACATAGAGGTGAACCTTACTGAATTCTATGGGGAGGACATTTTGTTATTAAGCAGAACTTCAACTACAAATTTGTGGCGCACTGATGTTTGAAGAACATGCTTGGAAATGCAGTAATGCTTTACACGGTGGTACAGGATAAATAATTGTACATGTCACTATAAAAATAGTGTATCCAATCCCAATATCTAATTTAACATCATTCAAATTATCCTTCTCACAGGATCAATATGTTTTTTTTTTTTTACAACGGATAGAAACATTTAATTTGCTTTTGAACTAATTTTGTTTATGTTGTAAAAAATCCCTATTGATCCTGTGAGAAGGATAATTTGACCAGTGTTACGAGACATTTTGATTTGAGGGTTTTAGGGACAAAACATAATGATAGTGCATATTTAGCTGTGGTTGTTCTTTATTTATTTTTTTACACACCCAGGCTTAAAGCATTAGCACACCAGTGTGAATAATTTTCATTACTTTGAAATGTTTATTTTCCCAGGTAGCTCTAACAGGGTTGCATGCTTTTTTATTAAATGTGAATAGACCCACTTTGACCAGTGGGTGCTAATTGTTCTGCGATGGTCTTTATTTTACTGAAAAAATCTGCAAAACTATTCTGTGACTGGCACTTTTAATAAAATACAGCAGATCATTAACCAATGACCAGTAGCAGGATATTTTTAACATGTGCTGAAATGCTCTAGAGAAAAAAGCAGGTGCTTTACTACAAGATTTAGGGAGCAGTTTACAACTTTATCAGGGGTAATAGGCCTAACTGGTATATGCCTAACTTTTATCTATAGGGATAAACGTTGCGGTAAATTTTAATTATATATTGTGAGATGGTTTAGGTGCACACTTTTTTGCATTTATTTTTTTTTTGGTCCTCCTAATAATGGAGTGGCAAAAAATTTACTACTTTGAGCGATCCAAACACAAACAAAAGGTCATGTGAATCCCACTAAAGAAGTGAAAACCCTGAAATACCACGCCTGGCTACTTTTATCATGTAAAGGGGAGCTTTAAAATATTCTGAGTTAACATTCAAAATCTACTAGTAGTAGTTATCTAGCTGACCCTAACCTCTCCCTAAGCAGGCATTCTGTATGAGAAGCTCAAACTTGCTGAATTTACCTCTAAACCATTGTGGGCGCCAGTGCTTTTTTTGTAAGAAAAAAGGTGCCAGAACTAATATCTTGTTAATCCTCCAGAGTCCAGACAGAAAAGGCTCTGCTAGCAGCTATCAATGGAGAACAAATGCATATCTTTAATGAACATCCTAATATAACAATACAAGAGTGTACAAAAATATTTTCCATGCAGACAAAAAATGCAAATAAAAAAAGTAAGAAAAATGAACATGTGCACCTAAGAATAATGTAATTTAAATTCCTAAAGCTTTGAACTACTATCAAACTGTAAAAGTTGTTTAAGAAGCATTTTTTAAAGCCTGTTCATTTTGCACGTTGAACTATTAGTTAAATTCTTCAATGGACAGTGTTCTTAATTCTGATGCCATAGCTGCTAAGATGCTGTCATATTTGATAACCTTTTCAGAGAATAACCATGCCCAGCTCCACTGACAGTCACTGACAGGGTGCAGAGAAGCTTCTGTTGTGCTAATATTAACCTGTTAATACCCATATCATAAAAGAGGTAAATTATATTTCTTTAAGGGAAATAACATGGTGGTTTGCATGGAAAATTCCTGGCTATCCCTGGAACAAAACAGGAGTGTTTAGATGGGTGTCTGATTATTTTTTAACTAGTTAGTATTTAGGAACTTTAGGCTACAAATGTATAATTTTCAATTTTAAAATAATTTAAAAAGTAATTTTACATGTGGTAAAATATAATTTGATAATTGTAATATTGCAATACATTTTGTTTTACCAATATTTGTATGGTGCACAGGTATGAAAATAAAATATTTTTTGTTTACAAGAAGATACATGAATTGTGATGAATCAGGATTTTTCATTGTGTTGAAAAAAAATTCTCACCTTTTTTGTTGTTTTTGATGTTTTTTTTTAAAACTATACATTTATTGACATCTTTTTATAGTACTCAGTTTAAAGAACCTTTGATAAATGATGAATTACCAAGTCGTATCATCTGTGGATATGTGCTGGTAAAGCCTAATGTGACTGAGTTCACTGAAACCTCTGTCAAGTTTGATGATGGGAGCATTGAGGAAAGCATTGATGTTGTTATCTTTGCTATGGGATATCGTTGCTCATTTCCATTTCTTGATGAATCTGTTATAAGGATTGAAGACAAAGTAAATTTGTACAGAAACATCTTCCCTAAAAATTTGGAGAAGGCCACACTGGGTGTCATTGGTCTTATTCAGCCCCTTGGCCCAATCATGTCAGCTTCTGAAATGCAGGCTCGGTGGGTAACAAGAGTCTTTAAAGGTAAGATTAATAAAATATAGTGAAACAGTACTAAGCCAAGTTTGTTCCAATGATTGTCAGTGTTAGGTATGGATAATACATACTGAAAACTAAACATTTATGCTCTTAATTGTACTACAATGATTTCATGACCTTTGATGTCATAACACACCAGTATTTTTATTATGAAGCTTAGTTCAAGAACTCGGGGACAAAAGAACTACCAAGAGGAAAGTTCAAAACTAACCTTGTAAAGTATTATTTAAACTAAACAAATGGTTGATTCTTGGAACATTTAGCAAAGGTAGCCAGTCAGTAAACTCTAAGTGGACTCAAGCATGCTTCAGTCAAACATTTATATAGGCAAAACGTGCAAAAAAGAAACAAATTATTTTTTGAAACAACAATTTTAAAATGTGAGCAGACTCGATGGTCATCAAGGTCTTTTTCTGCCATCAGTGTGCAGTGTCCTTGTTTGTTTGAGCTTTCATTTAAAAGAAAAACTAAACTTATACTTATGCATTTATGTATTTGAATCCCATGTATATATTTTAAGGTTTATCTTTGTTAATGTAAACTACTTCTAGGTCTGTGCAAACTGCCATCACAAGATGGAATCCATAAGGACATTGAATTAAAACAAGAAATCTTGGTAAAAAGGTATTTATGTTTTTTAAAGAAACTTTTTGGGTTAAACAATGGCAGGTGCTCATTCCTTTGAACTTGGACTGTCTTGGAGCCACACCATGGTTAAATGGAACTTACATGTCATATGTGGCAAGCCTGCTTACGGTGGCATACTCTTTTAAAGTGTGATCCCATCTGTATCTACTCTTGAAATCTTTTATTATATAGGTCATGTAAATGAGATTACAAGTTATTAGTCCTGTATTTAGGACTTTGCTATGTATTTTGTCTAGGTGGCCTAAGTGTTTGATGTGTTCTAAATCAAATATTGGCTCTATTCAAACATTCCACATCATAGATAACTACAGGCATTTAATAATTTCAAGTCTATCAAATATACATTACTTTATTAATCTGTTAATATGAGATATATTAAGTAAATGTGTTATTTTATTTATTACAGGTTTGGTAAAGAACACAGTCTTCAGCTGGATTACATTGAATATCTGGATGAACTAGCCACGGATATAGGTTGTAAGCCTAACATTTTAGTACTCCTTGTGACAGATCCTGTTCTGGCTTTAAAAATAGTCTCTGGACCATGCACCCCAGCACAGTACCGCTTGAGAGGTCCAGGACAATGGCCAAAAGCCAGGAAGCAAATTATGACTACTTTTGATTGGATACTCAAACCTACTAAGACTCGGGTGGTTCAGACCCAAAATCAGAAACCGTTGTCCTTTATTTACAAGCTGGGAGCACTGTGTATTTTTATTCTGCTCTTAGCTTTAGTTATGAATAAAAGTTAAAGTAGAACATTAGTGGGGAAAACCAAATAAAAAATTTAACCGTAGCTGACTACTATGAAAGTATACTAATCCCATTGATTTAAACATCTGTTGTATAACCTGCTAAAAACCTTTGATGTACAACTTGTGGGGTATTTTGATGTTTTGTGTATACCAAAATAATGCTAAGGAAAAATAATTTTGTGTTTGTAACATTATGTATAAATATAGATACAGAATTACCATCCCAAATCAGGACATATATCATCCGAAATGTGGAAAATGGGGTCTCATTCCCATGCATTAATGTCCATTTAGAATATATATACAGTATATTAAATATTTATCTGCATACCAAGTATATAAATGAAGAATATTTTATATGGCTGTACTCTTGTAGCAGTTATAATGTGACTTTGTATACTTACTATAGCATATTGTGGAATATGGTGTGCAGTCTGATTTTGAAGCAAAGCTTTCCTTGCAATGAATGTTGTAAAGCAGCGATAGTTATGTAAATAAACTTGTTTAAGAGCCTTCATTTGGCAGTCAGTATTTTTATCAGTGCCAAAAAAAATGCTGAAACCAGATCTGTTCTGCTAATATCAAATTGTTTTGCAAAAAAGATTGGTACATACCCTTTTCTTTCATATCTGTTGGTTCTTAGGCATGAGGTAAGAGTGATTCACTAGCCTTTTATTTGTAAAAAAAAAAAAAAAAATGCTGACATATTTAGAGCAGAGCAGGTCAGATTTAGGGTCACAGGGAGTTTAAAAGTAGGTTGACAGAAACATGTCAGTTTTATATTGTCATTGTGGTTTTAAAATATAAATGTTTAATTTAATTAATAACTATAATGCAAATAGGGTTACAGAGTACATGTATTTTAATTTAATTTTTGTAGGGTTACATAGTACATATAATTTATTTACATATATATTTGTTTAAATGTCTTTCTTTTTCAACCCAACATTTAAAAAAATGTTGAATAAAGTTTTTTTTTTCTTCCCCAAACCTTTTCCACTGGTTTCCTTCTTGGTCAGAAATCTCTTTTGGTAATGCTTTTTGAGTGGCTCCACCTTTAGTTACAAGGTGGTCAAGAAGGTATTATACAAACACCTATAATCTGTTTGCAAAATATCATTTGCAAAATAATATGTTGCAAATGATAAAGTCTTTGCCCTTTAGTCAACACAGAATGTGCTGATGATTAGTTGTAACTATTTTAAAAATTATTATTGCTAAATACACTTTTACAAAATATTAATAAACACTCAAATAAAATATTTTTTACAATGACATACAATTCAGTGTTGACTCTAGGTAGAATTGTAGCTTTGTAAAATGTATTTGTTTTCTCAGTGGTTAGTGAATAGCATAAAGCCATATCCAAATGTATACCAAAGGAAAAAAGAGAAGAAGAGAAAACTCTTGTTCCTTATTTATATGGATTTTACATGGCAAGTACATACGCAACGAACATAATTTTTTTCTAAAATATAATATAAATATATATTATTTATTATTTATCAGTAATATAATCCCAATGAGGACATTAAAACTTTATAGCGTGCATGATTACAAAGATCAATAACAAAGACCTCGTAATTATTGTATCTAATCCCTAGGGAGCCTACTACAAATAGGGTTCTTATCTACATGATAAAATTTTTCTTTTTCCCAACGCATTTCACAGATACAAGTCTGCTTCCTTAGGAGTACAGGAGGTAAGTATTCTGGACAAGCAAAAAATATATATCATCAAAATCATTTATTGACAACCATAACAGTTTGGTCATATTCATTTTTTCTATATGGTGCACAACTTACATATAGAGAAGATCAATAGAGATATAGAGATAAATTTTGCAGCAAAGGGAGGGAGTGTGAATCAGCTGTTTCTAATTATATTTTAGAGCAGTACAAACCAACGGATTTGTTTTTTATCTTTGTGGCTCGGAAGCTAAATAAAGGAGGAAAAAAAACACCTTAGTACATTTTAATGTAGTAATTTCAAGAGGTAGAGATAATATCAAGATAATATCTATTATCAAGACTCCCTATATGTTACCCATCACTATTTTGGGAATAATACCAAAAGCACCATATCATAAAACATCTCTATCTATTATAAACATTGTATTTCTCTTTAGTATTTCCAATATCTATATGCACAGATGTCTATAGAACTTTCTGACAAATCCCTATATAGAGAGATTGCTTGCACAACAGATATGAAATCTATATATCATATCCCCTAATATAGACCACCTCTAATGTAATCTCAAAACATTATAACCATTCCTGTTTTTAGGTCCAAATAAAAAGATTTCATAATGAAGGTACTTGCACTCATTGCGCTAAGGATTTAGAATTGTAGCTTTACTTTTTTTGCTACAAAATTTTGGTCCAGGAGGTGTTTGGATGATAACTATATTAGGAAGCTTTTATTCTCTGGATTTATTGTAATCTAAAAAACATGTCACATAATGGCATACAATGTATTTTGCACTACTCACAATGTGACACTTTTTACAGACAGTCATTAAAACACTTGAAATATCCACCAATAAAAAAAAAAATACCTAAAATAAGGAGAACCCAAACTAATCAATATTTTGTTTTTTATTTCCTGCACAGTATAAATGTAACTCTTTTATCTGCTGCAGCTTTGTACAGTCAGTCATGTGGTCTACACACCTCTGGTGCATTGCACATCCAGTCAGATGACCAACTGAACATTTACCAGCATTATCACTTCTGTCCAATCAGAAGGGGGGTTATTCAGGAGGCAGCAAACCACAAGGAAACAGTATAGCTGACTGTGCAGATATTTCAAGATATAAAAATTACAAGCTAGCCTATACAAAACAACAAATCATTTGACAGGAAAACAGCCAACTGTGTATACATTCCGCTTGCCGTGACTTTTCTGGACTTCTAGCTCAAAACGTCAATTAGCAGAGGCCCACCATGAGATGGGACTGATACATGGCTTGACCAAGGGGAAAAACCCAAAATACATTTCCTAGAATCCCTGTACACCAAATCATACCCTACTACAGCTCCATGGACATCCTTACCCCTCTGCTGATTGTTCTGTGCAGACATTATCTCAGTGCATATGTCCTGTGGCTGCCCAGGGGTCGCTATTAACTATATCCTCTCCACTGGCTATGATGAGCAAATGGTTTCAAGGAATTGAGGGTTCAATTACCTTGCTTTACAGTGCTTTTTGAATTCTATTGGGCCATCAAAGAACACATTTTAGTTGCATCTTTATAACCCAGTAATGACCACCAGCAAATCAAATTGTTTACTAATAATTTGTCATTGGTTTGGAGCTTACTGTGTGCAGACAACAGTAGTGGTGGTAAGTGACTGCACACAGCAATCAGCCATTGTATACATTTAGGATCTCCCAAATGTTGCTAACCCCAAAGTTTGGTTCAGTTACAGCTAAAGCTGAACATTAACCTTTGTATGGCAGAACATTGCTGGAACAAGACAAAGGCTTGTTCCAGCAGCACTAGACGCCACTCTCTGTAAAGTGGAGGTACACAGACATGGGAGTTGCTTGTGTGCCATAGAACCGATAGGGAATTGTCTAGTATGCTGTCATATAACAGTTTGGTTTTCCATAAAGAAGTTATGGTTTCTCAAATTTTAAAGAAGACCCATATTACATACACAGTCATTCTATTGTTATATATATATTTTCTATGAATACTTGCTCAGTAATAAAATTGAGGTGGGGTGTAACAATAGATATCCTGCCTAGGGCACCAAAACAGGCTTACATAGTTTCTTATAATAAAGGTTTGATTGCTGATTGCTGCATTCAGACCAGTGGAGGCTCTCCAATGTCCCTAGATTTGATGTCCCACACAGAAACAGCCTGTCCTTAGTCCCCCACCCCCTGTTTTTATTTAATGCTTATGTGTTGGTGTCTTCTTTCTTCCATATAAACTACTATTCGAGGAGACCAACAAAGAAAAAATAGTTCCCAAACATTGGCATCAATCTTAAAACTGATTTTTAAAGTTACACAGCAACCTGAGATGGATTGTTGCTGTGGTTTTATGGCACTTTTGTATATCATTTAAAGGATTATTCATTTGTTTTCCATAATCTCTTTTACTAATATGCTTAGAACGTACTTTTAAAAGCACAGAAATGTAATGAATAACCATTTTTTTTAAATTGTCAGATATTTTCTTATAGCTTAAGATTATTGTGTGTTGTTTTAACATAGTAGAATGTTTTTGAAACCATTTCCCACTAATTTAAATAAATCTGCCAATATACTGTATATATTTATATAAATATATTGTAACACAGTGATAAAAAAGGTTACCTGTGTTATTGTAAAAGTGTTGGGTAGAAGGTACATGGGGCCACAGAATCTCAGATTGTTCTATTGATGTAAAACCAGCAGCATTTTAGTTTCAGGGAACTTTTATGTTGCTCTTCAAGGTAATGGAAAATTGTTGTTCAGGGCTAGTTTTACTGGCAATCTGCAAAAGCAGGGTGGAGCAGATTCCCAGTTCTGGGTCCTGTGTTTTTCCAAGGCCGGGAGGCCTATTTAGAACACCTGATGCTAAGCATTGCAATCTGTGAGTCAAACTCTAAATTGGTCAGTCTGTGATTTTCCTGAGAAGAAAGGAAGTGTTTTTTTAGGTCAGGCAGGACAAGCTATTTTATGTTAGCGGTGAACGTTTATAGACTTCTGATCTATAAAACAAAACCTTAATAAAAAAAAAAAAAGTAATCTACACAGTTTACCAATCTATTTAGTGACAAACCTGGAAAGTCCCAATTGAAAGTACAGTATTTGCCTTATTTGCTGTAAAACCTTTAAATAAACTGTGATGTAATTAATTGTAGGTATCATGGTGGGGGAATGAAGGCTGTCCAGTATAATGGTTGCAGATATGTATCATAATACACATATTGAAATTGAATGCATCACAAAAGTATTGAGATGGCGTTCCAAGACATTTGCACACATTCCTGGCCTTTACAAATCACCGAAAATATTAAGAGGTTTTACTTGAATCTGATCCATGCTGTTTATCATTTATTACAGTAGTCAGGACATTGTACAGTAGTCATGAATATAAGGTCTAGATTCCTCTATTTTTACTTTAGAAACAGTGAACTCTTTCTATATAATGAAATTCCAACATATGTTACATTTACTTTTTCTGGCTTTTCTTGACCTTTTGTTCTTTCACACACGAAGACTGCCTTATGGTACCTTTTCTTTATTTTCTTTATTACCTTTACATCTAGTAGCCTTGGGTGTGTTAAAAATGGGTAGTCGTTCACATTTAAACAATGTGAACCTTTCAAAGTCCCCAAGTCACACTGTGGATGAGTTGCTTACTGTCATGAGGTTCTTTGCTCAAACCTCTGTCCGTAGCACAGGAAGACCCGGAGAAAACATAATATGCGGAGGGGACACATGACAGGCTGACAAGGGCCTTCAGAAGAGGGTAAGGTTAAAGAAGGTGCTATAAGGGGGAGGTGGAAAAAGGTGATTGGTTTCCGGGCAGGGATAGGTGGCGTTAAGGTTGGTTTTAGGAAAGCCTAAAGAGGGTGGGATATTGGTCAGATAGTGCCTGCAGGGAGAACGTTTACTGCCCCCCTCTTCAGATATAGCTTTTGGTTTCAGGGTATGGATGTTGATGTGCGTTTGGAGGCATGGTTTCTGGAAGGTGGTGATTTTAAAAGTGCTGGAGAGTGGGGAGGAACCTCTCTATGGTATGGGTATTCTCTGCTTTGGTAAAATTATGGTGGTGAATTGGTGTTTGGCTAAGGCCGGGGGGGAAGAATGTGTGAATGACTGATATCCACGGCTAAGATGTCCGTAGGACATTAAGAGGGCCTTTCAGAAGCAGCAGCCAAAATGATTACGCTGGTACAATGTGGTTTTAAGGTCGGTTACTGATGGTTAAGAATTGTTATGGGAGGGGGAATATTTACAGTTATTTATGATTATTTATTGTTGAGAAAAGTAATGTCCTATTTGTTTTTATAATCTGTCGGCCAATATGATCCAGAATTTTGTTTGTGGTTTTTTGGGTGGCTAAACAGCAGGGGGTGGGAGTGTGGAGATGCCTAGAGGAAGGAATTGGGGCTACCCTAGTCATGTGTTTACATGCTTTATGTATTCAATAAGCAGGTGCATTCAAAAAATACTAACAGGCAAAACATGTAGTAGCAATGGTGGCCATGATTATGTGGTATATTCATTATGCTAATGTAATTGTTTTAAAGCTTGGGGGATGACATTTCTGATGTTGTATTTCTTACTGATGACAAATTGGGTGATCTGTTAAAAGTGCCTTGCCTTAAAACATGCACTTGTGTAAATCTGCTGCCCTCTATAATTTGCTCATGTTACTAATCTTTTCAGATGTGTAGAAATATAATGAATATCCATAGTTTTCAATTGTAATATTAGATGCTAATAGCTTAGGTTTACATCCATATAAATGGGGTGTAGTTTGGGATAAAACTATCATATGTTTTTTAACTATATCCCAGATCAACCTGGTGCCCCCTTCCCCTCTTAAGTGTTAATGCTATTCCTTCTACCTCCCTCCTTTTTCTCCTATACTATTTCCCTTTTTTGACTCTAGCTGTTCTGGTCTTTTTTTTCCTGTTTTTTTTGCCAATGTAGGATGTTTCCATTGTTGCCAATTGTAATGCCTTGATAAGAATAGATTGTTTTTGTATTCTTTATTTATAAGAATAATCACAATCATTGGGACAGAACTGTTAAAACAGAATCAGATTATTTCCACCACTTTGCACCATTTGTGTGCACTCATCCACCTAATTGTTAAAAGAATTTCCCTTGTTCAGTTTTGGGTTTATTTGGGCTTTAAATGCCTGATGAAGTTAGAACACCTATACTGCTCTGTATTACAAAATAGCCATGTTTAGTGTAAATTTAGTATTTGATTTAACATTAATTTGGACAACAATAAATATGCATATCTATCTTTGACCTAAAAGAAATTGAGGAAATTCCCAAATAAAAGGTTTTGGCTGTACATATACTTTTACACTGAACTGCAATATTTGGATTAGAAATTACAAATGTCATGTGCATGTTAGCATGTTTGTTGGACAAAAGCATAACTAATTAACCTACAGTAATGATGAGCTAAGCATTACAAAACAGTACAAAGAATTTCACTGACGCATAACTATTCACCTTTGTGACATTTTGCAATGTTCCTTATAATGTTGTAATGCAAATGCAATAGTTTACTCTTTCTATCTGTCTGTGACATGTTGCAATGATATTTCATCTATCTATCTATCTATCTATCTATCTATCTATCTATCTATCTATCTATCTATCTATCTTATTGTTTAATAGTAATTACACAGGTCAACAAAAAATTAATTTTGATAATAATTGTTTTTTAACAGTTACATGACCTAACCTTACCTGAGTTATGAGTACCATTATAAATAACATTGTACGTGCATGTATTTTGTACTAAAACATAAGCACCCTTGAAGTGAATGTTAATACACCTTCGCTGTGAAGTAAAATAAGGCACACTGTGGTATAGATCTACTGAACAGTGTCAATCAGGTACCATTGTTTCTTCAGAATGCTTAGGGTATGATTTTCCTGTGTACTCTCTGGATTGTCACGGTACAGCATCCAGCAGTAGTCAGCCATCAAACTTTCATTCCAGAAACCTAGGTAGCGGTGCTCCTTTAACTGAATGTCCTGGTGAAAACGTTCTCCTTGTTCTTTATTCACGATACCAAGAGTTTCCAGGAAGAATTATAGATGTGAGTGCAAGAAATGTATTTTTATTGACATGCAACAACCCAGTTTCTGGTATGAATCAAGCAGATTTTGAACTTCTTCCTTGTTACAGGAGACTTAGGGTTGCCCAGGAAATTTTCACACTTGAACACATCCCAAGATTCTAGCTCAGCTGCTGAAAGAGATTGTTTGAAAAGATCATCCTGCAAAACAGACTTGATCTGTGGCCCTATAAATATCCCTGAAAGGGTCTGAGACACTCCATTTTGTTCCTGACACACTCCATTTTGTTTCAGATTCTAGCTTAGTTATGAATGTATTCCTAGGTTGTTTAGATTCTATAAATCTAATGTTCTGTCGGGACGAGTGTCCTTGTTAATTTTGCTAACTCAGATAAGGTCAATTATTTATGAATTATGAGGTGTTTTTGTACGTGTCTGAAAATATGTAGCCAATTAATTTCAGATCTAGAATAGATAAACTAGTATCTATGTACTCTAATGAGCATGCGCTAGCATATATTGTTTTATTATATAAACCAGATGTTTGTTACAATAAAGCTGAAGATTGCTTGATACCATACGAGTGTATGCGTCAGTGATTCTTCCCGGGCGCCTGTTCTGATGCACTGAGGGACACTGGGATGGTGAGAGATCACAGAAGAATAGAGCCAAGAAACCTGCAGATCCTTTCAATCCCTTCCTTCATTTTTGCAGTGCTCATGTTTGGAAACTTCTCAACAAGGTACTGAAAACCCAAGGAGTTTGATTTACCCATGGCCTTTACAAGGTTCTTCATCAAGTCTAACTTGATATGGAGAGGTGGCAGAAATATTTTATGCGGATCAACCAGAGGCAGAAACTTGACACTGCTTGTTCCGGTCTTAAAGGGAACTCTGGGTAGCCAATCACACTTGACATAATGGTCTCCCCTAGATCGACTGTCCCACAGGCATAGGAAACAGCAATATTTTGTGAATCCTCCTTGCATTCCCATCAGCAAGCCAATGACCTTTAGATCCCCACAGATATTCCACTGGTGTGTTTTATACTAGATTGCTTCAAGTGGAAACTTCATGTTGACATAGGAATCCTTTAGGTTAACGGAATGGGCAATCGGTAAACTTGGTTAGGAATTACCATTGTGCAGTAAGACTGCTTTCAAGCTTTTTTTAGAGGAATAGAAGATATGCCATTCTGCTGGAACATGCTCTTGTGACAAACTAATAAAGAGTGGATTTATATAATGACAGTAGCACAGTGAGCCATCACTAGTGAACAAGGTTGTCAAGTTATGATTTCGTTTTCTGTAGTGAGTTACAGTTACTCTCTTTGCAAGCAAGTGCTTCTGTTTAAGCCTTGAAGCAAGAAGTTCTGCTTTGTCTTTGGAAAGATTTAGATCACGAACGAGATGATTCAGCTCTGCTTGTGTAAAGGTCTCTGGCTCTGAATCTTCATCAGGCAAGTAGTCAGGATCAGATGAGTTGGGGTTGTAACTGGCTGCAACTCCAGCGAATTCCTCAACAGCTTCTACAGAAGCAAGTCCATCATGTGGCGGTACTGGAACTGGAAATTATCATGGGGAACAAGCCTAATTGCAGAATCAAGGCTATAAGGGTATATACAATTTTGTGCTTAGCTTTACCTGAGAATCCGCTTTTGTTGAGGCGGCAAAAATAGCAGTCGATTAGATAGTCTCGCTGTTCTCTCCACACCATCCGGGTTTCAAATGGCATTGCTGCTTTATGCTGCATTTTCAAGACTGGTCTGAACGCAAATACAGTCCAGCCAGGAATGCTTATGAGCTGATACAGTGTGTGAGAGGCAGTGCTTTAAACCTGAACATTCTTGGATATTTGCTAAATTCAGTTGTCTGCTTTCATGACTGTTCCTGTACTACATGGTTGTACCTTCAGTGCTAAATCTGTCTTCACAAGCACAGGTACAATGCAAATGGACTAAAGTTTGTGATTTATTGTGATTGTAGCAGTGGAAGAGGAGAACTGACAATTAGTGAAAAAGTGCTTGGGACACTAGCTTAGCAAGTTTTAGGTTTGTCAAGAGTTTGTTCACACAGGAATAAGGGTTGTTCTGATTTCAGTAAATGGGAGAAAAATGCCTGCATGTACAATGAACAACATGCCTGCATATTATATAGAGATTATATAGAAAATTATAGAGAGAATTATATACAGCATGAGAGATATCTGATGAGATTTATATCAAGGATTAGACATCATGTTTACTGCAGTGGAGCTGTGATAAGAGGATCAGCATTTTTTCTGAACACTAATAAATGTGGAGAACTGGATGATTAGCTAATGCACATTAAAGCAGAACTATAGTACTAAAATCTCCACTGAGATGCCTGACTAGCACTGACATCTTGCCCTGTACTTTGTTCCAGGTTTGATATCTTGATTGATCATGTCAGAAAATGAACGCGTATTTTATGCCTGGAAAATTCAAGCAAAGCTGTGCATTCTCAAATGCTGTAAAGATGATTGAGAATAGACAGATAGTAATCCCTATTACAGAATAGACATATTAGGCCTTTCCAAATTGTTATGTTGTGCAATATTTGCACAACTGTATTTGGAACCTACATTTTTAGTAAAAAATACACAAAAATGTATTTTAGTACACACAATCATTTTTGTAAGATCTCAAATTTGGGACTACGGTACTTAAAAAAAAAAACAAAGCACATACATCAATAGTCAATAAAAAAACACAATATTCAAAACTGTCTATTGGTGACACTTTAAAAAAAACTCCACACCTAATTAGTAGTGTTGATTTTCGAATTCGGGTTGTCCCTATATTCAACCCGAATATGGCTGTTCGAATTCAGGTGGACCCGACGCGAAAAACATAGGAATCAACAGCAAAAATTCGGGAGGAAAAAAAAAAAATTATTTTTTTCTTAAATTATTAATTTCGTTTGTGTTTTTTTATTTTAAACTTGTCCTTTTTTTTTATTTTTTACAGGTTATCCGACAATGACATTATGAATCATATTGTCATTGTGGGATTCCTGGAACGTGGGAACTTCGCAGTCACAGCTAATTGAAAGCAGCTGCCTGATTGGCTGGAGAAATGGAAATCCTGATGATGCTTAAGCTGTCATCAGGATTTCCTATTTCTCAGCCAATCACAGAGCACTAAAGATGAATGGGCACAAGTCTCCCCATTCATCTCTTGTGCTGAATGGCTGAGAAATGTAAAACCTCAGCCAGAGCACTAGGGGTGAATGGAGAGGCTTGTCCTCATTTAACCCCTAGTGCCCTGCAATCCCTCACTGTCAGGAGGATTTCCAGGGCTCTGTTCATTGCAACCCTGGAAATCCTCCTGTCATTGGGAAAACCTGTAAAAAAAAAGTTTAATTACACAAACACAAAACACACAACACAATAAAATAATTTAACATTAAAGCCTTGTCCTATTTTTTACCTTTAACCCTTTCAGGGAATGAGTAAGGGGATTTATGTACCCCTGTACTCATTCCCCAGGGTGGGGTGGTGGAGATCTGAGAGTCTCCTTATTAAAGGGGGCTTCCAGATTCCAAAGTTCTGCTAAAAATGTTTATAAAAGCCCCCATTGTTTTCAGTGGAAGCTTTCATAAAAGCTTAAGCTCTACACAGTGCTGAAAAAAACCCAAATTTTTCCTCCCATTGACTTTAATGGTGTTCGACTTTGACATTCCACCACCCGAATTTTTTGCTATATTCAAGCGAATAGCTGCCGAATCGAATAGTGAGCTATTCGACCAACACTAGTAATTAGCTTAGAGTCAAATCTAAATGATATCTCTAGAATCTCATTCTGGGGTGCCCAATTATACCTAACATGAGTAATTTTATCACCTTTCACAAATGATCGTGCATCTTGAGTGTGCATATGTGTGTGTGGGGAGAAGGGGTCCTTTAAATGTATTTTGTTTTTTTATTTATTTTATTAAAGGTCATTTTTATTTAAAAAATTATTTTATTTTTTCACTATATTGCTATTTAAAAAAGCTATGACCCCCTTCTTTGCCTTCAGAACTGCTGTAATTCATGGCATATATTCAACATATTCATGTTGGAAAAAATCCTTGGGGATTTTGGTTCATATTATTATAATACCGGTAGCATCAAGCAATTGCTGCAGATTTGTCATATGCACATTCATTATTAAAATTTCCCGTTCCACCAAATCCAACCACAAGCTCTTGGATTGATATTTGGAGGTTTTGGAGGCCATTTGAGTACAGTGATCTAGTTGTATTGTTTAAGAAACCAGTTTTGAGATTTGATTCTTGTGATATGGTGCGTTATACTGATGGAAGTAGCCATCAGCAGATGAGTACACTGCGTTCGTAAAGAGACAGACATGGCAAGCAACAACTCGAAAGTAAACGGTGGCATTTAAATGACTTAGAATTGGTACTTAGAAGTGTCAAAAGAATATTCCCCACACCACTATATCACTACTAGCCTGAACTGTTGATACAAGGCAGGATGAATCTATTTTTTCTGTTGCTGTCCAGCTCTCCAATTCTGACATCTGGCATTAACTTTTTATTTTCACTGAGAACCACTGCTCACTATATTTTTGCCCTTTTTTCAGACCATTTTCTGTAAACCCTAGATATGGTTGTGCATGAACATCCCAACCAATCAGTAGTTTCTGAAACTTTCTAAAATGGTCAGCCCAGCCCTCTTGGCACTAACAACTGTGCCATGTACAAAGTCACCTAAATCACCTTTCTTTCCACTCCGATGCTTAGTTTGAACTTCAGCAGGTCATCTTGACTGAGATCTTGCATTTCTACAAGCCTAATTACCGCATTAACAAGCAGTAGAATAGGTGTACTTAATAAAGTGGCTAGTGAGTACATACCGTTCGAACTTTTTTAGGTTGTGGAGATCTTGATTTAGTCGCAGTAGAGATGATTTATGAGTTGAAGTGCTTGTGCTATACATATTAAATATAGGTTCAGAAAAGCACAAAGCACCAAACCAAGTCAAGATTTGTTTATGGCTGTGTGGGAATGAAATATGAAATAAGTAATTTAACTGTTTGAAGTCATTTTTGCGGAGCACAGTCCAGAATAACCAATATTGTGTAAATTCATAGAGCTTTTGAAATTTGTCTGAAGTTTGTTGAGATGGAAGCAAGAATTTCTATATCATAAATGCCATGAAATGGTAGACACTTATACCTTTTTCTTTTAAACACTTTTTACACAAAATTAAATGAATAAATAATATAATAGAAATGCAAAGCATCCAGGTGACATTAGCAGTGTTTTTTCGATACAATATACAATAGGGTTAATGTACTTGTATAGCATTTTCATTCAGCCTTGTGAATAGGGTGCAGCTGCTCCCTGTTTAGTTTTCAAGCAAAAAATGAGTTTCTTTTTAATTATCTCTTGCACATGATTGGGTATTTAGAGAGCATATAGGCTTCGTATTTCTTCACTAAGCTAAGTAAACATTTTCTACTGTTTCAGTAAATCATCCATAATTCACTTGTAATTGCTGAGAGATTTAGCTGAAATCTGCAAACCTAAATAAAACATTTAAATTGTGTGTACCTAAAATAATCGTATGCTACTGCCAAAAGAAAGCCTATTGTGAATTAAACATCTTAGCTCAGAACAGGAACATACCTTGGTAATTTGACAGTCAGCTGCCCTGTATTAGGGAGGAGTCTGCAGATTTTTTTTCTTTAGTGAATAGAAGTGGTTAGGAAATTCTTGGCATATGGTACATTAAATAAAAAGAAGAACTTAGATCTCATGCAGTGAACTGAACTAAGAACTGCTTTAAAAAAGGAAAGCAATACTTCACCAACAGCAGCAAACTGTAAGTAACACAGAAAGCACAGTATAAAATATCAATCTATTTATTCAAGCTGACAAATCTATGGCTGGCCAGGTGTCTTGAGTTGATTTTTCATAATTGCTGCTAATGCTGTTTGTTGCTGCCATAACCTGCAAGCAGCAACCAACAATTGTTATATGTGCCAACTAAAATGTATGTCAGAGAGGATCAACCTTGACAATATTGCTCAGGTGCGGCCTTTGAAGTGTAGAGGGACTCGTCATTTATCTATTTATTAGGATGGTATTAAGAATTAAAGTAAGCATACTTCTTTTTTTTTCTTGGACAAACGATTTCTCTTCTAGAATGAAACTGATTGGTCATACGACAAAGTGAAAATTTTATTTAAAGAGAACTTTTTACACAGTTAGTTTACAAAACACTCAAATAATTTAATGGTTGATAATATAAGTTTAAGCTGTGTTTGCTCAAAGCAAGACAGTGACATTTTCACAGGTTTGCATTTGTTAAAATTCCAATTGTTTAAGAATACCAGAGTAAAAACAGGTGATTTCCAGAGCATCTAACATATTTTAAAAGACCCGGAAATTAATGAGAGGGAATTATTTTATTATTTTCATTGATATATTTGTTTTGATGTCAAAAACAATAATGATTTGCAAAGTTACCTAAATGATAATGGGATATTGTAACTACTAGGATGGCAAAGACCAAAATTCAAGCCTCACCACCACAATTTCTTTTCTTTTTCTATAATAAACTTTATTGGCACAAATACATTAACAAGCATGGTAGCTTGCTGCCCTCCTCTATTGTGTTTGGCCCAGTGATAGGACTTAGATGTTGAGATCAGGGTGAGTAAAAGGCTCCTTATACACAAACAGCCACTGTGATTGATCCATATTTCTAGTTAGTTACTAGTTATATTGTTTGTTAAATTGTTCTTAGTACACTAGAACTATTTTTCACAAGAATGATTGACCTATATATTATTTAAAAATGCCACATGTATAAGCCTCCCACCTTATCCCTGGCATGGATGATATATATTAAAAAAATATATAATATCACTTATCAACAGGGTTCCCATTAAAAACAGGAAAGGGGGGGGGGAAAGAATGGAGAAAAAGAGCAAAGCAAAATAAAAAGAGAAAGGAAGTAGGGAAACAAGTATGTAAAAAAGGAAAAGAAAAAGAAATGGGGGGGGGGGGGGGGTAGGTGAAAGCAGGGTTGGGGGGAGGATAAAAAGAGAAAGTAAGGAAGTGGTGGTACATTCCACATACTAAATAATACAACCCATATACAACCCACACATAACTCTCTCTTACTAAAAGGCCCCTTACCACAAAGCTCTCTTTTTGTAATGCGCCTGGGCACACAAATCACGACCAACTCCAGGGAATACTTTCAACAAAGTTTTTTCTGTAATTCAGGTACAGGGTGATCAGCAAGGTACAACAGGATGAAGCAGAAGGTGTAGTCATAAGTAGTAATAAGTCTGAGCTGATGACAAGACACAGGGGAAGACAACAGAGGTCAAAATAGTATTTCAACAAACCAATGCACCCAAGCACACTGTAACACAGAGGCTATAACGGGTGCAGGGATGCTGGGGATGCCGCTCGGCCGAACAGTAGTTGAACCGGGACGGATCCTTCCACCAGTGAGAGGGGACACGCTACCAGCAGAGCGGCTGCGCTGCCTGCTGCAGCGGTCCCTTCCACGCTGCCCGCGATCCCTGGGGCGAGGATGACACAGGATCGCTGGTGGGGTAAGTACCTTACACTTTAAGCCTCTTTGCTCCCATTTAAAATGTTTAGCTTGTTCTTGTTCCAGGTAAGGGAGAAATTATGTCAATGGTAAAAAAAAGGAGCTATTATTCCTATGGAATTACCATTGCCACAGATGAGTCACTCTTCCCACCAACCCAATTACAAGTTTGTGTATGTAAGTTTAAATTTATAGAACTATAGCAGTACCCCAATTTTGGAGATAGAAAAGATAAAATGACTGTATCTTTTAAGGTAAAAAATTTACTTAGGTCTTTATTATGTGTGATGCTAAATGCAAAACCATATTGTCACATACAAGCCTCCAGTGGGAAAGAGAGCACCAGCAGAACCCAACTGAGCTCCCTGCTGTAGCAAACAGTTGTTTTCTTTCCCTTCAGTCTGACTTCAATGTGTGAGTTGTACCAACTACCAAATAATTGGAGGGAGCCTGCTTGAACATGACCTTCCATGATGGCACACACTTTTCAAACCACCTCTGATAACAAGCAGTAAGACCAACCAATGGGAGTTTCAGTCCCAACCTCCTACATCTTTACTGTGGTAGGGAAGTGGGAGCAGAGTGGTTCCTGCTATCTGGAATTCCCTGCATTTTTATACATCTAGCTTGCCAGACAATCACCCAGTTTGCCCAGGTCCTCAAATCTGACCACAGTGATGGCCCCCAAAGTTCTGAAAGCCCTAGTGTATTTACTTGAAGTATGCAAAGCCTGGAAGCCCAACAACAAGGGAGTAGAAGGAAGGCTGCCATGACAGGGGGCTCAGGGAGATGGAAGGCAAAGGGTTAAAATGGAAGGTTAGTCAGAGGTCAGAACAAAGGTGATTTAATGATGTAGAATGTAGGGGTGGAGATAGGAGTCTAGAAAATAGGAGAAGGGGGTAGTGGGGGGAGGAGCACTTTCTAGAAGCTGCAGGAGAGAAAGTAGCCAGCTCTGTGAGGTTGTGTCAGTAGAGGTTAGGAGGAGTTCCACAAACAGTCCACAAACACAGTATTAATTTGAAAATTGTTTTAGTTGTTGAAGGGACCCATCTGCGGATGGCATCTCTGAGAAATAAAAGCAAAATGGTCAAGGGCTGCATGTGTAGGATATCGTTCCCAAATTGGTGGGTTGCGGCCGGGCTCAGTTAGGCAATTTGGTGGCAGATCCCAAGTCTTGATGTTGGTGGTGGTCAGAGCTTTAAAAGTACTGTATTGTCAGTGAAAGCTTGAGATTCGGAAACAAGTTTCATTGGTGTTTTAATTTGATTGCACTTTTGTTGTTAAGTTAATATTAATGTGATATAAAGATAGCTAAATGTTGATGGCCAATAAACCCACAGAATTGTGTTGTGTGGTTTTTTGGTGACAATGGATTGGGGGAGGTGGAGAAGAAGAAACTGTTGGATGGGACTTGGCATTTGGGTGTGTTGAGTAGCAGCAGATGAACTGTAAGTTCCCCGAGTCAAATATATATAAGAGGTGGGACACTAAGAAACAAGACTGTCCTCCATGTGGCTGGACAGTGAGTTGAGGGGGTTTGATTAGGGTCAGTGCTTGTTCCCTCATGCCTTGCCAGTCAGTAGCCAGGCGTATGCCTCTGTAAAACGATCTCACTCCTCAGGCAGTGATTGTTTTTAAAAGCTTTTCTCGTTACCCTCTTGAAATTAAAATCATTACAAATGATTAGGATGGCTTTCAAAGAAAAAAACTCTTGTCATCTGTTATGACCCTGGACAAGAAGTCTGGGTCACACTCAAGCTCAATTTTCAAGTCTTTGCACACATTGAGTCGAATGTTCCGCTGGACATCAGTTAAAAGATGCGGGACAAATTTAGCCAAAACATGCCTCATCCCCAGGTCTTCTGCGTTGCACTGAGCTCCATGTCACTCCAAAATGCTAGTCTGACTCAGAGCTTTTTCTTTGAAAGACATCCTAATCATTTGTAATAATTCCATTGGGGTTTTGCAAAATTTCAGACAAGTTTTTTGCACTCTGAAATTTGACATCACAATTTCAACAGGTTAACGAGAATAGTTTTTAAAAACAATCACTGCCCAGGGTGGCGAGGGGTGAGGGAACAAGCACTGACCTTAATCAAACCCCCTCCACTCGTGGTACAGCCACACAGAGGACAGCCTCGTTTCTTTTTGGGTCCCCTCCATATATATATATATATATATATATATATATATATATATATATATATATATATAAAATTCCAACGGCCTGACTCTAAAGTAAGTGGGGGCAGAGAGGCTAGCTGTAATTATAGAGTAATATAAGCCCATTCAGCCATCCTTGGACACTCCCCCAAAATTTTATGTATATACACATTTGCTCATCTTCCAAATTATTTGAAACAGAAGGTGAAAAATGATATGGGAGTACATGTAAGATAATGTAAAACAAGCCTTTAAAGATATGTATTATAGGAAAATGTAGGAAGAACAGCACAATGTAATAGAATGTTTTTTTATTTTTTAAATAATATAGTTAGGAATTTATTGAAGAAGATTGGCAGGAGATATTTACTTGTTTTACTTGGGAATTTGGAATGTGGGGGAAAATCTGTTTGAAAAAAAGATCCCACAGCTCTTTTACTGAGCTTAACTTTTCTCAAAGTCAAAAAGGTGCATCTTCTTTCAAATCTAATGTTTGAGTTAAAGCAGTTTTCTGGTTTAGAACAATAAGTTTTGTGTTAACACAATGGCAGATGCATCATTCTATTTGTTAGCATATTCCCCAAACATACAGGTAAAATTACATTTAACTATTAAAGAATTACTAGTCAATACTGCAACAATGACCAGTTTAGGATTCCTGACAATACACAAAGGGAAATAAATTCCCTTCCATATACTTTTTTAGTGGTAATGATTTACAAAGAAATGTTTACAAACAATTTACAATCAATAATTATGCGTGATGTGTAGAAAGTGATTGATCAGCAGACTTGTGCATGTATAGAAGTGCTTGTGCATACCTAAAGCGTTCTTTAAATTCCTCCTGTTACAATCAAATGCTGGACTGATAGACAGCCAAAGCTCTGACATTTTCAGGTATTGTCAAAACATTGCCACTAAGCCCCACCCACATAACTTTCCTGGGCGATCACTATTATGGACTGCAGGGACAGTTTTTGGGCACTGGGCAAGAATGAAGTGGGGCCCCAAATTCACAGAATTTTAGCTCCCTGCACACCTAGGAGCCCTGCAGAAGGTGGGGTCCCTGGGTACATACCCAGTTAGCCTTACCCTAAAATTGGCACTGATGGACTTTCATACTGAAAACAAGCTTCTAAATTATTATTTGCCAAAACATGTTAAACAGAAGGGCATTAGGCTGTGAAAGCAGAGCATAAGAGCCGGGTTTAGTAATGTGCATGAATGACAGCAGCAGTTTGTTGTTTCATGGTAGTTTCTTTTTATAAAACATTTACCATTTTCTTCAAAATTGGATTACTACTAATTTCTTAAACTGATGCAAGCTTTGTGTCAATAGATTAATATAAATGGTACCTTGTGATGTTCAGAGAACACACAGAAATTGTGAAATGGATGCATGATAAGAGCCTGACAACTATTTACATAATGATAATTGGCTTTTATGTAGTTTTCAGAACATTAGGGGTAAAATGAGGGTAACTAGTTCAGAAGAAACCATTTACAGGGAAACTATAATTGTTTAAAGATTTATTTTCTTTTAATACTTTTTTACAATTTCTCCTTATATACAATACTTACTTACACAATTAATCTTTGACACTGGGTGCCTTCCAAAGCACAGACTGCAGAACTTTCTAGTAGTTTTTTACCATCTGTTAAGGTTTCACATTACTGCAAAGATGCCAGCAGATAACAATTAACATGAATAGGTTATTGTGTAATGGCACATTTTGAACAACATTCTAACCTCTTTGTGTGGGTCTAAATAATATTGTGGGAATATGTAGTATGTACAGAAGACAAGGAGGATGTATTTTAGTCTTGCTAAATATGCTTAATGTTACTTAGGTCACAACAATATTTGCAAATAGCTGGGTTTAGAAGTTTAAATGTCTACAAAAAATATTTATGTTAATTTTAGGAGTGACTGTCAATGATTTAATGAGTTGTCAATGTTCTAATGTAAAGAATGCCACCCTTAAGGATAATTAAATAGATCAGTTAAATGTCAGTGGTAACTGTCCTAAGAGCACAAACTTCTCACGGCTCAAAAAACCCTGGAAAACCAACCTCTGGAAGAACTCTAATATTCCACAGAACTCCGGTTAGGAAACATTAATCTAAGCCATGTCCTTTTTATGCTCAGTGTTGTTGTAACATTTTAATATATATGTGTAAAGTTCTTTACACACCTAGGAGACATTTGTTGACCTGTAAAGTAGAAATGATAGATAACCTCCAGAAGGAGAATCTGTAAAATGCATTTAAAATGCAGTCATCATAATACAGAGCTGTAAAATTAATATAAAAAATTACTTTTGAAAAAACTTAGGGAAAACATGTGCATCAAACTTCTATGGCATTTCTTCATTGTCATTGCATCAAAATGTGGAATTGTTCTGCGCTTAAGTTAACTATAAGTATAACAAGATAGTTTTGACCATATACAACTAAAGGCATATCAACTTTTACCAGAATTTTTCCTTGACCGTCTGTGTAAGTTTATAATACTCTTAGGGCGTAAATACCATTGGTGCGTTATTGTAATGAATGATAAAAAGCAATACATTTGCCACAATGCACTTTTACAGTTGTGGGCAACACATTTGTGTTGTGTTGTACTGCACTTCATTAGGAAAAGGGCCAGGTCTACTTATCAGACTGTTGCATCCAAAATACATAAAATGAACTGGCTCAATGTGATGTACATTAACATTTAACATGTGGCAATTCACCACCAGCACAAGATAAATATGACTGTAAAATTATTTTTTTTTGCTATACTATATTGTGTGTAGCCAATACACACTGGATTTAATATGCCTAAACTTTATATTCTAGAAAATGGCAAATACAGTAGCAGTAATTGGAGCTGGAATCAGTGGGCTTGCTGCCCTTAAATGTAGTTTGGAAGTTGGACTTCAGGCAACCTGCTTTGAGAAGAGTGACTGTGTTGGTGGACTATGGAATTTTATGGTATGTTTTTTATGATTGTAAGAAGTAACGTAGGCTAACAGATAATGTTTAGAGACTTGGAGACTTTCTGACACTTATCTGTACAATTATAATGTATATATGTTTTTTTTTTCGTTGAGGCGCGTTGTGTTAAAGCAGCCCAGTTAACTTCAATAGGTTAGTAACAAGCCTCAAGGCACACAAATTTAGACTGGTACTTATTTTGAGCAATTAGATTTTAACACGCATTCTGTGTGTTATGGCGACCTCTGTGATCAAGACTAAATTTATAAGAAAATCCAAAATTCTCACCAGAACAGGAATTCAGGAGAAGTTGTACAGTGAGGGTTATTGTTGTATCCAAAGGTCTAAAAGTTAGACAAAATCTCCAGAAAACAATACAACTATTGCAATAAAAAATACATTCCCATTTAAATAGAATATACCTGTACTGTTTTCATCTATACAAAACACTAGATAAAATTCAAGTTTAGCTTTGGGTACAAGTCACTAGCTACAGCGTAAAATGGCTTCTTATAGCTTTTAAGATGGCCATACACTGGTTGATATTATTATTAGATAACACTGCATTGACAGGCAATTGAAATGTCAGTTAAACATGATAAGAGATTTATCAAGAATGCCTCTTCAGCGGTCAACTGTAGTAACGGTTCTGGACATTAATTGTTACTGAAAAGACAGCATGATAATTTTCAGACTCTCAGCTTGCAGGAACATTTAGTACTTTCTGTCCAACCCTTCAGATTTTTTTTAAAAACATGCATCTTTATGCAAAACACTGGTATTGAAGGTGAAACTCCATTGTCTGTTTGGCACTTTTTTTTGATGATAAACACAATCCAATGATGATCATTGCAGTGAAGCTTGAACTGTTGGATGTTTTCTTACATCTACTGTGTGAAGCATGATTCTACCTCAAATACAACATTTTTAATACAGAACAACATTTTTATTACAACATTTATATATATATATATATATATATATATATATATATATATTACTTCTGTAGTGTGTAATACTCAAATATCAATGAAAATGTATCTATATTTTACTTAGGAACAAGCAGAAGAGGGAAAAGCGAGTATTTATCACTCTGTCTTCACCAATGCTTGTAAGGAAATGATGTGTTACCCAGACTTACCTATACCTGATGAGTACCCTAACTTTATGCATAATGCTGTGTTCTTGGAATACCTAAAGCTATATGCTAAACATTTTAATTTGCTAAGGCACATTAAGTTTAAGGTAAGTGTATTTTAAATGTAAAACAGTAGTAGTAGTAGTAATAAAGTTGTAATGATTTACATATGATTGGTTCTTAAAGCTAGCTTCAGACCCAATTTCTAGAATATTTTGGGGACTCCAATTACCAAATCTAATTTCCTAATAAGTCTTTCTCTTTAATGAAAAATAAATTGAAAATTGAGAAACAAGGCAAACTCAGAATCCTGATATTGGTAAATAATTGCTGTCAGAGTTCCACTAATATAAAAAAAGATGTTGGACTATATGACTAAACATTGCAGTATGAACGTTTTTCCGTATTAAAGTACTAATGGTATCTAATCTGAAGCACATTCCTAAACTATGTTTTTTATGTTCCCACATGAAGAGCTTTTTACAATGTTGTGGGGTCTCAGAGTATTGCCAATCCTAAAACTGCATTTTCGAAAAATGGTGTTATTGACTTTAAACATAAAAACATGTAACACTAACTCAATAATATGAAAGAGAATACTCTTATAGCTCTTTGTCTAGGGTTTAAATTTACATAATGATGGACCATACATAAATTTAAATTTAGCTTTCTCAGGAGAATCATCGTATAACTCTTTCACAATACTATTGATGTCTTTGCCCAAAAAGATTTCCCACATTTTCTCTTGAGATGACCCCTAGGATGGCACAAACAGCAATGCAAATTAAAGCAAATCATCCCTTTAGAGGTTAGAGTAGAGAATGACTAGGGCATTTATAACAAGCCCAACTAATGTAACCCCCATATTCACTGTGATAGAAGAACAGGAAATGAAGGAAGAAAACATACGTGCACTACTCAGGACTAATAAAATGCTATACTTACAGTTATATTTCAATGCCTCATTGAACTATAATCCAGGCGCATCAAACACAATTTGTTCAAAGCCTTGGACATCATGCACACTATAACTGATGTGTGTTGCTGTTCATTATACTACAATGCACAAACACCTGGGTTGTTGTCCTTGGTGGTGCTGACTTTATTTTCTAAAATGAATGTTGCAGCACAACTAGTTAAAAGTGCTTGCAGAAGCTCTTAGTAGAAACTCACTGCTTCGCATCACATATAGTGGGAAGCTGCATTTAACATGAAGAGCAGTGTAAGTAATGCCTGTATATAATTTTTTGCAGCCACACACCCCAAACTGCAGAAATCAGTAAGGCTTAAAGTTATTGGTTTTTTTTGATTCTTTATGCTCATGTTTTCCATATTTCCTAAAGGCCAATTACTTTAATGTTCAGCTTTTCTAGCTAATACACCATTGACCTATACTTCAAGGTATATATATATATATATATATATATATATATTTTAATTTCAAGTGTAGCAGCTGTAGGATTTCAAACCACAGAATTTAAAGCTGTGTGCAGGTTTGCATTCAAGATACAATATCAATTTACTAAACAAGTTTAGGCTGTGAATTATCCCCATATTACCATAAAGATTCTTACCTTTTTTATTTTAAAATTTAGCTTTTATTCACACCTTTTGCTTCGTGAAAGATGGAAAAATGTAATTTGCAGAGAATACACAATCATATTTACCAAAATTTGCTTTTAGATGATTGAGCTGTTGCTCATTTGCTAAGGTTATAATATAATTTGCCAAGTAAACAGTTTACAATTCTTTGGTAAATCAACCTCTATGACCTGGAGAACCTAGAGGAAATTCCCCTTCCTTTCCTCCTATTTCTGACACCCTTCAACTAGATAGAATGCAAGGTCACATAGCCATCATGGTGCAATAAAGGTGCAAACTTTTCATAATAAATATTTATTTATACATTAAGGAAAATTTAAATATGTATTTAATTTTAGACAGCTGTGGTCAGCATACAGAAACGTCCAGATTTTGCAGTAAATGGACAGTGGGATGTTGTTACAGAACATGAAGGAAAACAGCAGTCAACCATCTTTGATTCTGTACTCATCTGCACAGGTCATCACGTTTATCCAAATCTTCCTCTACATTCTTTCCCTGGTATGTAACATTTATTTGGAAATGTTGTTCTTATTTGCAGGTACGGTCTCTCCTCTGATTGCTTAGGCATTGCCATCATTGCCAAAATGAAGTGTCAGGTTTAGTTTTTTTGTGATATGCATTTTCTATATTGAAATATTTAAATGCTGCTGTTTTTGTGTGTGGAGGAACAACAACAGATATGGTTCACAAATGAAGAGGTAGCTTATAATATGTCTTATCTTGTGCTAAGAATAACCATTTGAGACATATCTAGGGTTGTCTTTGAGCTATGAGATCCTCTTAAATGGTAACTACTTACTGCACCTTTCCATCTGCCTGCATTTCTAAATCCTGCTCCGTTGTAGAGAATTTGCCAGGTGAAGTTTTGAAATGAACACTTAGAGCGTGTCAATGTCCCATGTACTGTTCAGATTCCTTTCACCTACCTCCACATCAGCACAGGTCACAGTAGGGATTTAATTTTTGGTGGGAAGAAAGAAAATTATACTGTGGGACACATAGGTGTCTTATTCAGGAGAAATTTCACCAGGAATTTAACATAAGTGATAGTCAGCATGGATTCAAGAAAGACCGAAGTTATCAAACAAATTTACTCTCTTTTTATGAGGAATTAAATAAGTAGTCAGTGGAATAGCAGTTTCTATAGTGTACTTGGACTTTGCTTAAGCATTTGACACTGTACCCTACAGACGGTTAATAAAGTTTTTTACATTTAAAAACTCCTGCAGCACGCCACAAATTAATGTTACAAAATGACACTCTGTGACTAATTATCTTGTCTCTAAGAATAAACAAGTAAATTAAGCTACCTACTGCCACCCACTGACATAGAAGAGTATTACATTACTCTGCCAGTCACTACAGCACAGACACTTGACAATGGTAACTGGATAATTTTCCACGCTACACCTGATGATCTCTCACGGCACACTAGTGTGCAGCGGCACAGTGGTTGAAAAACACTGGTCTAAGGTTATTAGTGGTGTACCCCAGGGTTCAATGTTGGGACCTTTACTGTAAAACCAAATAAATGATACAGAGTTTGGAATTAAGAGTACCATTTCTGTGTTTGCAGATGACACCAAACTATGTAATTGAATTAGTTCCATACAGGATGTCTATAATCTACAACCAGACCTGGATGTACTGTTTGATTGGGCAGCCAAGTGGCTAATAACATTTAAAATAGATAAATGTAAAGTTATGCACTTGGGTGCTAACAACATGCATGCTTCCTACTGTCTAGGGGTCATACATTTGGGGGAGTCAGAAATGGAAAAGGATGCATTTTGCATTCCTTTGGACCAACTATGTCCATAGGGTTTTATATCTGAGATATGTTTATTTCTCTAGTGGTTGAATCTGATGGACTTATGTCTTTTTTCAACCTGACTTACCTATGACCTATGTAACCTGACCTATGTAACTATGTAGCTGTGTTTAGTTGGATGTGCTACAGAAAAAAAGAAAACATTTACATTTTTAAGAATAGTGACAGGGTCGGTTTAAAAAGGCACGTGGACCAGCTGTGGAACCTTTACCTTTTTCTGATTACCAATAGCACTTTTCTATTCTCAGAGTTAAACTTAAAAAGTTTTTGCAAGTTCAATACAAAAAAGCATAAATGGAAAGCTGCTACTGATAAACTAAAATGATAAAAAAAATTAAGCCTTATAATGTGTAAAAATAGTGTTAAAACAAAATGCAGCAATCCAAGGCAGGCAGACTTTTGGCGGATGTTTGAATGATCTCAGTTTATTACACTCAACTTTAAAGCTTAGATAATATAATTTTGAAAACGTTGTATATAGAGATACAGTACACCATATTTTATTGCCAGTAATAGGCTCATTGAGTTGTTGATAAAACATAATTGTTTTTTTTCCAGTAATTCTAAGCTGAAAAAAAAATTTTCTGTCGCATTTAATGTTTTTTTTTAGGTATTGAGAAATTCAAAGGCCAGTATATGCACAACAGAGATTATAAACACCCTGCACAATATGTTGGGAAACATGTTCTTGTAGTTGGCTTGGGCAATTCCGGAGCAGACATTGCTGTTGAGTTAGCACGGAGTGCTGCAAAGGTAAGAATACTGATTTTTTTGGCTTAAAGGAAGTAGATCCATGACACCCTGCACTTATTTAATTAGCTTAATGACCAGATATCATTCAACCAAGAAAAGATGAACTGTGAGGAACAATTTCAGAGAAAAATATTGCATTCTGAGATGTTTTTAAAAGTAAATACCGCTCCTTTAAAAATGTTTGTGTGCAGTTGGGTTTTAACAAATATCTATTAATACAATTTATTGATGTAAGTTAAAAAAACAGATAATGCAGAAGTACGCTTTAAAACACAAAATAAAATTATAATTGCACTTACAAAGTACAAGCTTGGTCAGTGTACATAAGGTCCACAATTGCAGCTGCAAACTATCTCTAGCAGTATGTTGATAAAATAAGAGGTCAAATCAAGATGGGGAAAAAAGTGACACTAAAACTATCATCGTTGTGCTGTTTGTACAGATTTCACTAATTGCCAATAGGGATGAGCGAGAATGTCTCTGGAAAATTTCCTCGAACTTCCGATGGTTCCACAAAATTTTGGCGAACTGATTTTGCAAAACCATCAGAAGATCGAGGAAATTATAACAGGAGGATTCACAGAAGATTCTCAGGATTCCCTGGGAATCCTCCTTTTTGGGATCCTGGGGCCACTAGAGGGTAATTAACCTCTTGTGGCGGGGATCGCATACTGTTCTCAATGAATTTGGCCACGACCGCATTCATTGAAAAGATCCCTGGGCACTAGAGGTTAATAAACCTCTAGTGCCTGGGGATTGCAGTGGAACTGCAGATGAACTCTTAATGGAGTTCCACTGCGATCCCTGGGCATTAGAGTTTATTTAACTTCTAGTGCCCTGGGATTGCAGGGGTTTCCCAGAGCTGCAATCATTCTTGCAGCCCTGGGAATCCTGTTTGCACTAGAAGGTAAACGGGGACAAGTATCCCTATTCAAAACCTCTGGTGCCCCATGATTAGCTGAGGAAATCCGGTGCTGCATTTATTGATCGGCGCAGCCTGCAATCTTTTTTTTTTAAAATAAATTTTTTTAAATGAGCTCGATTGGTAAATTTACACTGCCCATTCTCGCTTACAATTTCGGTAAGCGAGAACGGCAAAATTTGCCGCAAGATTGAGTTTTAAAAACTTGCTAGCTCATCCCTAATTGCCAAATCTTAGCATCATTCCTTGGAATTTTCCTGTGGAATGTTCAACATTATCTGAGTACAGGCTGTTGTGATAGAGTGTATAATGTGGCTTTTAGCATTGCTTCTTGGAATCAACAATTTTTTTGAAAGGAATAGCGGAGCAGGAAACCAATTTTAATAAATGCAGCCAGCCAAAATTCAGCCAATGTCAAAGTATGATACCTATGAAAAAGACTACATGTGGAAGGCACTGAAAATGTTCTGCTTTTATGATCAAGTTGCCAGTGAAGATTTATTTTTGTTAAACAGTATGCTAGAATCTGAGAGCTTTACCTTGGAAGAAGTCAGAATCTCAAATGTCTAAATCAAGTATAAGTTAGGTAGGCAGTATTGTAACCCAAGTATTGCCCATTTGGAAATAAATAGGTGATTGATGAATTGCAAGTGCAACAGTGACAGATACTCACGGGATAATTAGTACATGTTTTTCAAATTTGTGAAGTATCTAGAACCTACATCATATAAAAGGCTGGGCAAACGCTTCTTTCAGAATAGCATGATAACTTATACAGGTGTGAAATGTCAGATGTAAACTACCTACGGTATTTCATTGCCACTTGAAATCCTCAGTGTGTTAAAGGTAGTAGGATTGTGTAAGTTTAAAAGAAGTTTCCACTGTGAGGTTTGTGGCAGTAACAAATGAATTGTTAACAGATGGACATTCTCTGCAGTAGTTTAAATTATTTGTGAACTGGGTAAAGTTTTGTGATTATATTATCAGGAACCATCCCAGTAATTTCCACTTGTCATGTGAGTGACAGCTTGTAGATAAAGTTACCTACATAGACATGTAATCGTGGAATGGCCCCCACGTAACCTGTGTGCACTGCTACTCCTTGAGTAGCATTAGCACGACCCATTAAGTTGACCCAATGTTTGCTGAGGAACTTTCACATGGCTTCTGCTCTTGTAATATTGACCAGGGAAAGGCAGTGTCCTTCTTTTTTGCAGACAGATAGTTGTTTAGCTTGTTTGTGTTGTTCGAATACAGTCAAACCAGTTCACTATGAGGTCATATTCATATTAAATTATACCCTTTCACTGTGTAAACTCTTTTCAAAATCATAATTTACTTCTTAAAGACTTTGACCCTGATCACTTTGATAAACATCTATAAATAAGAGCTTTGTTATACTGAAAACTTTGTGTCTTGCCCCAAAATTGCCCTTATTTTTCCAGGCTAAAAGCAGTCTTACTTTCTAAAACACGCAAGTAAATAGAACTTACAGCATAGGTCATTGAAGTTGTAGTTGCTAGAAACAAATAAACAACTTTATAACAATGCATGACTATCATGGGTCTCTGTGACTCATGTAGTAAGATATATTCAGTTGAACTCGTGTTAAGGGCCACAATTATTCATTGTACTGTGAAGTCAAATTTAGTGATGGCTAACCATAGCATTTTGTCTTTACTGTTTATTGATAGATGAAATGAAATAAACATACGTTACAAGATACGTGTGTGTATACAAAGGTATTTTTGGAATGTTAGGCATTTTGTAAGGAACATATAAAACATAGAAAATTGCTTCTTTTTTGTATTTGGGCAGTTTATAATATCTGTAGACACTCTATGGAAACTGCTAACTTCATTTTGGAGGAGTCAGCTGGCCATCTAGGACTTTGCTGACCATTTGCTATAGTTACTCTGAACACATGGCATATGAAAGTACCATCTTTCATACATAGTCAGTTTTGAAATTGAAAATAAAATAAATACCTTAACATTGGGTGGAATCTTTATAAAAGACTTTTAACATATACATTGCATAAATTGACTTTTACCATATACATTGCCTAAATTATATATTTTTTTATTTTTCAGGTTGTCCTCAGCACCAGAAGCGGTTCTTGGATTATGAGCCGTGTATGGGATAATGGCTACCCCTGGGACATGGTATATTTAACCCGTTACCAGACATTTTTAAACAGAATATTGCCAAGAGCCATTTCTGATTGGTTATATGAAACAATGATGGAAAAGAGATTCAACCATAGTCATTATGGTTTGGTACCTGTAAACAAGTATGTTTTTCATTTTTAGTTATGGAACTTTATAGAATAAGATTGTATACATTATAATATCTAACACAGACTTCATCCTCCTTCCTGTGTGGTACATGGGGTACAGAAAGGCCTATTTATAATGGGTAAGGTGAGATAACATTACCTGCTGTTCCATTAACCTTGTTGTACCAACCTATTCATACAAATCAAGACAGTAGTATTTACTAAATGCAGCAAAGTGATTTCCATGTTTGGAAAGACCTAATCATGGTCTCAGGACCTTCTCTTCTTCAGTCCTGGAGCCTATTCTGTTTCATTGATTGAAGAGCTATCTGGCCTTCCTAGTTTTTGCATTGGTATTTGTGTTTAATTCGAACAAAACTCTCATTGATTCTTGAAGCTGCACAGAAAACAACACATGTATAAATCACATTGCAGTGTTTTGGAAATGTGTTTCTTTTTTTTTTTTTTTTGACAGTGAAAGTGAGTTGTTAATACTTAGCAGAGCTTCAGAATTATGGGTTGTGCATATGTAGCTGCCATATTATTAAAAAATTAGCCTACTTACAAAATAGGAGAGAGAGAAATACCAAAATATAGTCACTTATCGATATGATTGTTGCCAAGCCAAAAATAGTTAAATGGAGATTACCATTCTCCTGGAAGTAACTTCAGCCATCATGATTTTAACTTCACCTAAACCAAAAATCACTCAACCAATAACACCATTTACTACTCACCTTCAAGTAAGTGAATTTTTAGTCTTACTGTAACAATCCTAATATTTCTAAGCATATTTTTCCACATACCTATATATGCATACCTATTAGTGTTTACGTTGGTTACCTAATTATGCAATATTTGTATATTGTTCATATCCAAATATGTACAAATGTTCTTTTTTGTCAGTATTTGATTTGGAACATAAGAAATTATTTCAATGTTTACACTTTCTCCCGTTTAAGTCCCAAGTTCCCCTGAGGAAGTGATACAGCGAAACACCTCGGGATAACGGGACAATAATTAAATATTATAAGATCCCCTTAAAAGATCGTATTTATATGTACTTGGAGATGAGATGTCCCTTGTCAATTATGGTGATTTATTCATGGACAAATTTTAATAGCAGTTGGAGTTGTACTGTATTCAAAAATCATTAAAAATAGTTTTGTTCACATACTGAAATAAATAAGTGTTTTACTGTTGCCCAAAAAGCCACTTACTTCTTTCATCCTATTTCCACTTACAAAATACAACATTAGAGTGATACCATATTAAGTAGTGCCAAATGTAGCAAAATACTTTTTTATATTTATACTTTTGCTAAAAATCATCACTCTTTTTGCTCCCACTTATCTGTTTTAACTTGTTAGGAGATCATAATGATGTAAGAGGGAAATGATATAGAAGCTCTTCTAATATTTGTATTCTGTTCCTTGTCTGAGCACTTTCTGCAGGCAAGTAATTTCATATACAGTAGCATCTTTCCCTAATGTTATATATCAACAGGGGGAGCTAAATCTCCATAATTCTGAGCAGGAACATCAATATGCCTTCTCAACATATTATTAGGCAGTGTGGTGTCAGTTAATGTATAAAATCCTCATGAGTTAATCACAAACAAAGCAAATAAAAAACTTTATGGAGTCTAGACATTCATTACCTTCTTCTGGAGCAAGCTGTGCTTTGATATGCAAAAAGAAACAACTACAGAGTTTGTCTTGGTCATTAAAGGGTTACAAGAGGCTGCAGAAAGAGCTCATCCCCCTTAAGATCACTACAACCTCGGCTGTGTTTAGCAAAAGATTTTTTCTGCAAGTCATGCAAACTGCTCCTCCACACCTCCTCTACACACAGCATGCAGGGAAGCCCCCTTCCTAGGTGTCCTAGGAGGTGTCCGTATGTCGGATGTCCTTAACCCCGGGACTACCTGTACTTTAATAATACATGGAAGCATCTAGGTATCTGAGATGGTCTCTTTACAGAGTAAAGTAGATGTTGCAAGTAAGAGGAGAGAAGATTTATTGTAAAATGTAAAAAAACCAAAATAGAGATGTATGTATCTACATTTGTCAATACATACCTAATGGAATACTAAGATATGGTGGAAATTTTAAATAATTTGCCTATGCCTTTGGGTGGCTGACATTTTTCACAGACCTCGTGGGATAATATAATCCTTCTGTACCTGTACCTAATCATGCTGAGTTGATAGCATCTGTTCTCTCTTCCTGTGTTTATAGCCAAGGTCATAAAAGGCCTCTGCGAACACAAACATATAATATAATTTCATTATCCTATTTCTTCATGCTTTGCTGTTGTGGCATGTAGTTCCTCCAGCGGTGGGATATGATAGCAATATTCACTGTAATTATAACACTGTTACAAGTTTCAATCGTGTTTTTTTTGTTCTGCCTTTTACTTGAACAAGGAGTTTTGGACCTTTGGAAGCTGGTATTTTTTAATATTTTTAGTTAGCTACTAAAGGGTATCAGTCTCACTTTTTTGCAATCTCTACATTTGCATTTATGCTGGTAAACTCAGTAATTAATTATTACTCAGCACTCAAAATTTGTAATATTGCACATTGCAATCAACTCTAAAGAAACATCATAATTCACAGTTTAAAGTCATATCCAGGAATCATTTTACTTGCAATACTATTTGTAATTCTGTTTAGACCTGTGTATGCACATTGTCAAACTGCGTAACCAGGTTGGCGACCCTTCTATTTTCTATTTCAGTTTGCAGCTTCGTGTGTTACAAAACTAATATTCAATAATTCAGCAATTACAATATAGCAATAGTTTTAAAAGGCTCCAACTTTCTACCATGGAACTGAACACAGCAGTTCTGCAACTTCAAGGACCTGATATTATAATAATATAAAGCAGAATATGAGGAAAATAGTTAAATACAAAGTTGAATTTCCAAATACAAGAACAGTTTAACTATCAAGGGATTTGTAATTGAGTACTATGGGTCTGAATAAGCTAAATCTAACATTCACCAAACATTCTCTGGTGTGGAATCTTCTAGACTCAAGTGTATTAAATGGCTATAGTTGGTTCTTTACCGGAGAATATATGGTGAGTAATTCATTGCCTTATACCTTAAGTAGCTTTATAACTTTTTATAGCTTTATTACTATGCTGGAACTGCTTGTTCCACCGTCAGGTTTACCCAGTGAAACAATGGGTCTGATTTATTAAAGCTTTTCAAGACTGGAGAGAATACCCTTTCATCAGTGAAGAGTAATCCAGCAACCTGGAATGGATCTGGTCCAGGACTGAAATCATTTGCTGACAAATCGCAAATGACTTTTAAGAAATCCATTTAAGGTTTGATGGATCACCCAGTTTCACAGATGAAAGTGTATCCTCTCATATTTTGGAGAGCTTTAATAAATCAGGCCCAATGTATTCAGAATTTGATGATGATGAACGACTGCAAGTTGTCTATAGTATTCAATTGACATTTTTTCTTTTCTTGTTTAAGGAGCCTGAGAAAAGAGCCAGTATTCAATGATGATCTAGCGACCTCAATTACATGTGGAACTGTAGTCATCAAACCCAATATCAAAAAGTTTACAGAATTCTCTGCAGTTTTTGAAGACGGTTCCATAATGGATAAAGTTGATGTTGTCATATTTGCAACTGGCTACACCTATGCATATCCGTTTTTGTATGATTCTATAGTAAAAAACAGCAAAAATAAAGTCTCTCTCTATAAAGGTGTATTTCCTCCAACACTTGAAAAGCCAACACTAGCTGTCATTGGTTTAGTCCAGTCTTTAGGTGGTATCCCACCAACCTCAGATGTCCAGGCTCGATGGGCTGTGAGAGTTTTGAAGGGTATATAGAAAAAACTTCTAACTAACTATACTTTGCTCAAAATGTTAGCTCTAAAACTTTAAATAGAATATATATTTAGATACGCGTATGTGACAGTACACCCTATAAAAATTTGTTGATTTTCTTAGCATACATAGATCTTCATCTAAACTGTTCCTAATAATAAATGTGAAATTCTTAAATAATTAGAAGGAAATTTTCAATAATATTTTCAACAGAAATCTCAATAGATGTAATGGTAAAATGTAATACTGTGAAAATCTATGTAAACTCTTGGTGTTGTGAGCTGGTTTTGTTGCATTTAGAGGAAAATACTAGATGTTTTGCAAACCTTCCCAGTCTCTGATATTGTTAATCAATGTAGATGTCCTATCATGAATTGTCTGCCCCAAATCCCTCACAACAAATGAACACACACTCGTTTTCGCTCCCTCTGTGCAACAAAAACTGCAGAGTAGCAAGTGTTGGAATACATACAATAATTTGAGCATAGGTAGAATGATGTGGCCTCCAACAAAGGGCCACATGTTTTGACATATTTAGGTATCAAGTATAGTTTATGAAGGACTTGTATGGTGTTACATGCAGTTGTTAATCCTCCCTGGGACTCTTGAATCATAGCCAGTAGGCTTTTCTGAACAGAAACGTATTGTAAATTGCAGTGAGGATGTTGGTAAAGAATGAGTCTTCATCTAACATGCTACAATGGGTGCACAAGTCTAGAAGGTGTGCATTGCATCTGTATAGTCACATTTACCAACATTTAAATAAACACCAATACAGCATATCTGAAGAGTTTAGTAAATTCTGTAGATACATTTATTTGGGAAGGCACATCCTTATAAGTAATTGGTGCAAATGAATACAATCGCTAGAATAAAATAGCAAGGGGTTCCAAAAGAGAATTGAGTGCACTCCTATCATTCTCTGTAGTTGGATATAATGGGCAATTGTCTCTTTTGATGAATAGTAATAATTTTATAATTTCTCTTTTTTCAGGTTTATGTAAACTCCCATCTAAAGACACCATGGTTAAAGAACTAAGTGAAGAGGAAGGGGAGAAGAAAAACTGGTACGTTGTATTATATGTGTGAGTAACTATGTGTGAAGGTTTAACAGAAAACAATCACATTATCAGGTTTTCGTACTGATCACTTAATTAAAGAATCTTAACATTTATTAATCTCAAAAACAAAAGAAAGGTTTTCCATATACTTCTGCTCTGCCTTATGTTAATTAGCAAAATCCAAGGCTTATCCAAAATTAATAAGCGATGATGACAAGAGAAATGAATTGTGAGAAAGAGAAATAATTTTCTAATCTACCAGAGAAAATATGCACTTTATATATATAACAAATAAAGTTACAGTCTAATTGAGAGATCCATGGAACATTCCTAAATCAATTAAACTCCTAATACACTTGCCACATCCCAAAATAAACAATTATTGTTGAAGAAAGAAAAATAGTAGAGGGACTTTGTTGGCAATATTCTTAGAACGTTTCCAATGACTAATATTAATAACAAGTTGAAGTTAAAACGATTCTTTTATTATAAATTATTAGAACACTAAATTACATGAAACATCTCTAAACATTATTACAAAAAAATTCCAGCTAAAAGTAGACAAATAACCTTAGAGAGCAGAAGGAGTAGGGCAACAAGGGACAAAGCATCACCATCCACCATGACATTTTTTCTAGTAGTTCAGACAGGCTGGTTTTCCCTTTATTTAATATCTGCATTCAAAGAAAGGCACTTACTTAACTGTCCAAAGACCAAGCATAATCTTACTTTTTTGCACCAAAGACCTTTCAATGCTCAAAAGCCCATAGTCATATGAAAAATATTGTTGACCAACATCAATAGTACCAGTGTGGTTAAATTTAATTAGACTAAAAACAAATAATAATTAATGTGTTACCTGCATGGTACTGTTCTGTTATAAAACATCACCTGTGATTTAAGCATACCAGTGCATTTACTTGTACCTCCAAAGGAATTAGAATAAATAATGCTTACATATATAAATAAATTATGTGCACCAATTTATCATTGAATTTCATCCTTAAATTTACTAATGTGTACAAAAAATGTCTACCCTTAAATACATAGTATCCTCCACCCCGTAACAATACACCCCGTGAAAACCATGACAAAAACTCCCTGATAAAAAAGGTTTTTTCCATATCCTTACATGGTAACCCATGATTACCTCATTTCAGTGTCCAATTTTGTTTGAATTATATTTTTTATTCAGAGTTTGTTGAAACGACAAAGGCAATGGCAAAGGAAATTATTGTATATGTTCAGAAAACAAATTAACTAATTAACACCTGGCGATATCCCTAATTTATTATACAATGGAATTTTGAAGGGTTAGCTCAATGAATGGGACTTTATAGGGCATTCATATTCAATTTCCACATGTGTATCTAAAAACATAATTTTATTAAATAACATTAGGAACATAACATTTAAACTGTGCAAAAAACATAATCACATTTTCCTGTCTGGGTTATCCAATCCCAGGGGCATATCCTGCTGATTTTCAATACATTTTAACCTGCTTCTTCAGGAAAGAGGGACAGAATTATCTGATTCCTGTGGCACATAAAGCCCCACCTAGGTAGGTGAGTGCAGGCAAGGACCGTAATGATATGGACTTAAGCGTCAAACTCAGTTATATATCCTCTCTTTATTTACGTTCCTTGATATTAGTAGCTTAGTAAGCACCATTATCCAATTTTTCAATCAGTTGTTTGCTCTTATGTGGGCAGGCATGCTAGAGTTTTTAAGCTGAATGGAGATTGGATGAAAAGAATAGCTGACTACAAAGGCAATGTATAGTGGGATTAAAAGAAAAAAATTGGTTGAAATTTTGGATAATGGTGCTTACTAAGCTACTACAACAAGGAACATAAATAAAGAGAGGACATATAACAGATATATAAGGAGAAGATACCTAATTGTGCTTGGGTCTCTTGTATTTTAGGAGTTTGAGGATAACTTTTAACAAATGTATTCTTTAGAGAAGGTAATTTCCTATAAGTAAATTCTGGGTATGGGGGTAGGAGTTTCTTCAGTATGGGGTCTGATGTCAAAAGGGACCAATGACTCTTGCAAATGTTATTTACCTCTATACAATGGTTGGAAAAACGAGTAACAATTCTGTTTCCCGTTAATCATTTCTTTGGGATGAATAGGCTTATAGAGCATCTCTGTTCTTGGTTTACTTTTAACTTTTTGATATGTTTCTATAGCAGTTTACGACTATAGCCTCTTTCTAGGAGTCTGTCTCATAATATTTTTTCTGCCACTTCAAAGTCACAATCTCAAGTACAGTTTCTCCTAATTCCTAAATATTGAGAATAAGGTATGTTCTTTATTAGGTGTTTAGGATGAGCATTACCTGCTAGTAAAATGGTGTTTCCCACAATAGGTTTTCGATATAGATTGGAAACCAATGTAAGCTCAGAATCAATTCTAATTTAATTGTAAGCTCAGAATCAATTGTAAGCTCAGAATCAATTCTAATTTCAATATCGAGAAAAGGTAAGCAATGATTACTACTCTGATAGGTAAATTTCAAATTAAATAAATTATATGCCAATTGTTCCATAAATTCAGCCAGGCATTTGTTTGGTGCCTGTCCATAGCATGAAAACCTTGTGGATATATCTTCGCCACAAAATAATGTGGCAAAGATAGATTGACAAAGTCTCATTTGAAAACAACTCCTTTTCCCATCCCCCCAGGTACAGGTTTGCATAGGTGGGGGCACATCTGGTCCCCGTGGCTACTCCCTGTACAGTCATCAAATAAGAAAACATTCCTCGTATGTATGTATTTGAGTAATTCCAGAAACAACATATTTAATCCCATCAGTTCATTATTTCTTTCTGAGAGAAACAAGTGCAACTTTCACTCCCTTGTCATGGGATACTGGAATATAATGCTTCTATGTGGAATCCCAATAATATTGTTCCTTTGGGTACAGTAAGACTGTCAATGACTTTAATTACTCGGGTGTGTCCTTTAGGTAAGAAGGCAGGCTATAAACAAAGGGTCTTAAATTAACATCGACAAAGTGACATTTGTTGAAAGGTTTATGCACTTTTAGAAGTGTGTAAAATACAGGTGTTTTAGGATATCTAACATTAAGGAAGTCAAGCGTGGATTTATCTATGATTCCTCTTGATAATGCATGAGTGATAATTGAATGAAATTCCAGCTTCAAATTCTCAACTATACTTAAATCTATTTGGGAGTACCAATCCTTGTTGTTCAATATTTCCCAATACATGTTTTTATACGGGACCCCTTCACCAAAGTTTTTTTTTTTTTTTAAGAGTGGCAAATTTCACTCTCTACAGTTTATATTAAAGAATCAAGCTGTTGATTTTGTAATATGACATAGAAGACACCTATCAAAATGGCTACTGCCAATCCACAAAGGTTTTTTTGTTTTTGTTTGAGATTTAGGTAACTTCATAACAATACGAGTTTTGGTTGGATTAGGAGTTAGTTTCTAGAGTCAGAATTGCATTTCTAGCTTCACTCTACTTCCCCGGGCCTTTCAGGCTATACTGATAAGGTGTACAGGGGCCAAAGAAAAGATTCCAAGCAAGTTTAGGATCTTTAAGGAATAGAAGAAATATGTTAGGTTGCACACCAACTTCCATTTCTATTTCATCGAAGTAGCCAATTAAGATAGCTTGCAGAGTCTGAAACAGGCTTTTTCCAAAACTTAAAAGATTTAGAATCAGTTATAGCATTGTAAAATTGCATGTACAGAAAAAATCTAAATTATCTTTCTTAAATTAAGTGAATGCTGAACTTCTAGCCTCATCAGATAATACAGTAGCTCTGCCACACTCAAACCCCAGCCAGTCATATCAGCCCTCCCTACCTCTATCCCTCTTCACATGCATTCATTAAAGTATCACATAAGAGTCAGCCCCAAGATTGTATGTAAGGCAAAGGCTCCTCTGAAATGAAGTTCCGGGGGACTTTTCTACATCAATAAAATCTGAGCTAAAAAACAAATTCAGCCTGGGAGAGGTACTGTAGTGTTCCCAATATGGTTGGGGCCTGTTTTAGAGTGACATAATAAGATGTGGGATTTAGTTTGAGTAATGCCTGGATATACTTTATTAAGCCTGGAAGCGTAGCATTTTCTAACCTACCAGACAAAATATGCACTTTTTAACATTTCATTACACCTTCATTAATATAACAAATAAAGTTAATTGAATCTCACAGGGCCTCTCACAGATGCTGGGATGACCTGACATCACAGTATATAGGTATCATATCACCTTTAATGCTGGGGATCGCAAACAGGATTTCCAGAGCTGCAAGAATGATTGCAGCTCTGAGAATCCACTGCGATCCCGGGGCACTAGAGGTTAATAACCTATTAGTGCCCGGGGATCACAGTGGAAGTGCAGAAGTACTCTCAATGGAGTTTCTCCATTCAGAGTTCTTCTGCAGTTCCACTGCAATCCCCTGGCACTAGAGGTTAATTAACCTCTAGTGCCCAGGGATCTTCTCAATGAATGGGGACACAGCTGCATTCATTAGGAACAGTGTGCGATCCCCGGGGCACTAGAGGTTAGTGCTGGGGATCTTAAACAGGAGGATTCCCAGGGAATCCAGTGAATTCCGTGTGAATCCTCCTGTTATAATTTCCTTGATCTTCCGATGATTTTGTGAACTTGGTTCACTGAACTTTTGTGGAACCATCGGAAGTTAGAGGAAATTGCACAAGAATGCCAGAGGCTCATCCCTAAAGACAAGAAATAACACATTTTAAAACCGGGAGCAGACTAGTTCAAACACTTAGGAGAAGTAGGTGCAATAGAGCACTATATTAGTGTTTTGAAAGTAAAGTGGAACTTTTCTCTCAAAATATATTAAATTTTCGGTTGAAAAATAATCAATATTTGCATAGCACTACAAAATATCAAGAACCATGAAAACCCTTACACTTTTATCCCAAGCATCCCTACCTCTTAATATTTGGGCTTTGTTTAAGGTAATTCTTTATGTTTCATATTCAATTTTATAGTAAATTAAAATAAATATGACTATGTGGTTATACCTCACAACTTTAGTTTGTATTCCATGTTTTTTTTTGTAGCAGTTCCCCATTTTTGATTCAGAAGGTAAATGTGCAGTTTCTGTTTAAAAAATATTAACAATACAGTTATTAAGGCAACATTAAAGGAAGGTTTATGAATTTTTCTCTCACAACTCAGTATTTGGTATGTGGAATGCATTTAGCTGTGTTAATTTTTATTTTTCGTTTTCACTTCGATATTTTTTTTTATAATAATACAGTAGTTAGAAATGTATGCAAAACCCGGCTAATAGGGATGTGAAAATTTGGCGAAGTACAGTTAGATAAGGGTTCAGGGAATGGTTACTTGGGCCACTTGGTTTGGCATCCAAGTGCTGTAGCAGCACCATATACCCCTCTTCATCAGCAGATAACGCCATTTATGTGTATATATGTGCCTTCTTCATATTACAGTAAGTTAAACCTCTTTTTTTTCATCAAAACCAATACATGCATTACAGAGATTAGAACTGTTTATTATTGGATAGATGTGTATTTGATTAGGAAAACCTCTTTGCAAAGCAAATAGAAAAACTGAATTAGACCTAAACAATATACTGAGATCAAATGTATATAAAGATACACTGTATTTTACAAGTTAATGATATACATATATACACACATTATGCGGGGACACCCAAATGTTTATCATCTATTTATATATTCCTTACTTTTTTATTTTTGTATACAATTATGTAAGACATTCATGATCATTTCTGTTTATCCTTGCACATCTCCTGATGAAGCCTTTTGGCAAAATGCATTAGGATTGAGATATTTGAGCCTTTTGTTCCTCTGTTGCAACATTCAGTCAGACGACTTTTTGTTTAGTAAGCGAGGCATATCCCTATCGATATAATACTGAGGGATACCTTTATAGTCCTATATGTGATTTTACTATGTTTGCTTTTCTTATACCACTCTGATGAATTTTGTGTAACCCACATTGTATTTATTTGAAAAATACACCTAAATTATTTGCCAAAAAACCCTGTCTCCTTCCTACTTCTTTCATACTCTGATTCATTATGGGGTTGGCTGCTATATTGTTTATATCATAGGTGGGGTCTACTCCTCTATTTTTTGTATAGTACACAATGTAAATATGTATATATTGTTTTATGTATTTAAAAAATGGTCACTTTTCTATAGTTTGGGATACAATAGTTTGGAAACTATAGTTTTCATTTGTCCTTTCCATAGCTGGTGACATGCCTTTATCAGCTGAGGCCCATAAATAAGGAACAAGGCCTTTTCCCACAACCTGTCCTCCAAATAGTTGTTGAGGTATGTATATGGGAAGATAAAGTCATCTTTTATATGGTGTCCCCCCATAGCTGCTTCCTCACCTTATATCTCTATAAATTGTTTAAAAATGAAGATTCTGCTTCCACTTATGCTTATGCTTTGACAGTTTCTCCAATTGCATTTGTGGAAAATTGACAAAGAATTCCCACAGCTAATTTTTTTGTCATTTCTTTGTCTACTTTTTCCCCTTTCCAGGAATGAGTATAGGATACTACGTGTCATGAAACGTGCAGCTTCCCATGTTGCCTGGTGGTGGTACTGTGGTTCAGAACGTCTTACATGTGCTTCAACTGGCAACCAGTGGGGGGCCTGTTGCAACCAATCTACGCCTTGGGCTTGTTATTTGTAGGCCTATATATTCTGGCTTAACATGCATTGGACCCATATCCTTGTACCCGAAACCTTGCTGGTGATCTGGCCACTTCCTCTCTGAAATCTTGCTCCTACTCATGATACTCTGGCCCATTGTATATAGATGTATATAGTTTGTGGTCACTGTATGTTTAAGGTTTGTTGCACTATTTACTGTTGTTTGTTGTGCTGTAAATGCATCAGGGGTGTAGTCATAAAAAAAGAAAAGGGGGCACAGTAATAGTGAAGGCTTTGCATGGCTAGCGCACATGCTCAACCTTTGTTATGTAAACCCCTTATTCCCCGAAAAAAGTAAGGGCACGGCTTGCCCACGCGTGCCCACCCCACTACACCCCTGGTACACATTCACTTTCAAATAAACACGCCTAATGCATTCCAGAGTGGCTTTATAGTGTATGCTGCCAATGGTGGGTTCCATTACCTTAACTGTGCCCCCCACATCCCATGTTGAGGTAAAGCATGGAACCTGGTATTAACAGGAGGAAAAAAAGCCAAATGCTTGCTAATCCCAAACCCTTCTTTTCATCCACCAGATTCCCCAAGGCCTACTAAGATCAATTTACAGTTTTTTTAGTGCTGTTTTTTAAACGTTTTAAGATACTTATATAAAACCAGCCTTTTATTTTATTTAGACATTTTTCATTTGCATAATTTCACATAGAAAGTAATAAATCATCACAAAACTCTCACTACTACCTAGCTTAAGAATGAGCACTGTAAAACTAGATCACTGGCTGTTAGATTTCTCAATGACCACAAGGGCTAACATTTCCTAAACCGCTACTGAAATGGCATCTGCTGAAGTCTTACATTACTTTTATGTGAAGCAGAGTAACCATGTTATGGTAAATGACATTGGTCCTTACAGGTGATTCTGAAAACACCCTAGGATTTTCTGCAATAGCTCTCATAGCTCCTAAATCTGCATAGCAGACGGAGTCTCTGACAACCATACTTCTTTTGGTAGTAATACTGTATGGTCATTTTGTACTGAAAGAACCTAACAATCCTTCCAGGATTTTATAAGGTAAATGTACACATTTTTTAATTAGAGGGGCTTTCTATTGTTGAGCTAGTATATTTGCTTGTGGAATCACTTATTTCCTCTCTAGTTCCAAAACTCTAGGAGCCAAAACTTAAGTAGGCATATCAGTCATAAACTCTTACCTACACCTCCTGGGCTTGCTGTATGTTCTTACAAACTTTGAGCAAGACTGCCATTATCCTATATGGTATCTGAGTATTGTATTTAACTGCACTTCTTTAAGTGTGATCTCATGCTTCTTTGTCTCCTAGGCTTTATTTAGGAGTCCAGAGAACTCTGTGGAGGACTGAGACCCTTTCATTACTGAAACCATAGTGTGATACCAAGATATTCCATTTTTTTCTATCCATATTAACTTTTTGTGAATTTATATTTCAGTTTTTTAATGAACTATTTTAACAACCCATCAATGTGAGAGTGGTACACTGAAGTGTGATTTTTAACAAGTTTTTTGGCCTGTCAAAAATACCTACGAATACCAACATATTAAACTTGTGAACCTTTTTACTATGAAAGGGATTGCATTTTTTGTCCTTCCATGGAAATATTTCCAAGAGAACACATGCTGTCATGGTAAAACTAAATTACAGCCTGATTAGGATTTCTTCATTGAGTTTAAACTACTCCCTAGCAATTAAAGGCTGTATATCAAAGAAGAACTTTTGTGACTCTCCTATTTAAAGGGGTGCTACCACACCCTTTTAAAAGGGTGCTACTATTTAAAAGGGCACTACCACATAAATTCATTGTTTCACTTTCTCAAGGATGCTGACTTGGACATCAAAGTGCTCTGCACCAGTGTGTAGACATCTAAGTCTCAGAGAGGGTCTGTATTGTATTTGCTGTTGCATGGACAGGTTCACATGCTGCTGTTCCTCCAATGAAGATTGGAAAGCTTTGGTCAGCAGTTGCATTTGTTGGATTGGGTTGGTAAAAATGCAACATATCAGTTAGCAAGTTACTGGTATGTACCAAAGCCTTGCAAAAGATTGTCAACTTCTCTGTTAACATCATGTTGCAAACAGAGCCTGAAAGGAAAAGATATGCAGTGTGATGGGGCAATGCCCATAAACTCCCCCCGAAACACACATTTCACAACCCTGGTTTTCTAAATCTACATTGGCCCTTCTTTTAGATTGCATAAGGTTCATCCAGAGTATACTGACGTAAATTAGTCATGGTAACGCCTTAAGTTTACAAATATTTTTGCCTTGAAGTCATGTGCTTCCTAATTACAGTTTAACCAAATTATCTAAATTGTTTCACAGATTCCTCTAAACGTATTTACTACTTATTCTATGGCAAAATGTTTTAATCTGAAACTATTTTATATTTACCACATTTCCTCTGCACTGTTTACCTATTTAAATAGAATCACTAGTTGCATGGCTGTCATGCAAATCCAAAGGCTTTAATGTCCTCTGGGGCATTGACTCATAGCAAATATGCAAAGCAGAGCTGACCTAATTTGAAATTGGCATACTACTTGCATTTACTTAGTGATTTAAAAGGTTCTAAGGTTGGACACAGCCTGGCAAACATTTTAACATTTCATCAGCAACTGTTAGCTCACATTGGATTTTGGAAAACTAATTAAAAAAATGCAAAATACTCTTCTTTTTTGTGCCCTTTTATTTCTTCTCATTTGCATTACTTAACAGTTGAGCTGACTTTTCCATTTTTTCTGTCCCACCATTATTGTAATCAATAGAGACTTTGGAGAAAGTAATAAAAGCTCCAGGGCCTGTAGGGGTAAAACATTAAACATACAATTACTTACATACAGTAGGAGTAGAAAATGCCCCTGTGTCAGTTGGAATAATAAACATGGGGTCAGTTGTAGGGGAGAGGAATGGTGCTGCTAAGTTAGAAGGATATGTTGCTCCATTATTATTATTTAGTGGTTCCTTACTTTATTGGCTCCATGTACTTGTAGTGACGTTACAACCATGACTATACAGGTACTATCATAAAGAAAATCATACCACCTGATGGTGCCTATTACATTACCAGATACTGGAATGCCATATGTTGCTACTATGCATAACGTATCACCCTCCACTGGTCTATAACTGGCCAGAGGGCCATAGTTTGGAGGCTGCTGCTTGTAATGAATGGACACATAGAAAGATTAGTATTTGATAAGAAGTAAGAAGAAACATTTATTGTAGTTAGCACATCTTTTTATCACATTTTACCCTAGCAGGCTTTGGTATTTATCGCCACTGTTTTTATTTACAGACATCACTTTATATACACACAGGCATATATATAATCTACACCACAGTCATCAACATAGCTTTCCACTGTATATACCAACATACACAAAATCTATACATTCCACACAACCATAGACACAGTATTGCATTGCTAACACAAGCATACACCCAAAACATGCCTATACCATACATGCAATCACATGCCAGCTCCAGTTTTAGTTCTGCATTCTTACAATTAAGGCAGCACAAATGTGCTTGTTCCACTGCAGATTCTAATCTCTTCCTTCCTTTGCAGAAAGGAAGATGACCAGAGCATGTTGCTGTACTGTGCCTTGTTCTTCTTTCAGAGCCAAAGTATTAAATTGTCTTTGAGAGCTGTAGATGACGAGGTGCAGAGGAGGCTGTGGGCAAATGGTGGCCTAGCTCCTTGGTGCTTCTAGAAAAGTTGGGACCTAGGCAAATTCCTAGTTTGATCACCCCAAACGCTAAACCCGAGAGCATGTTGGTTTTACAAACCTTTAAACTTTCCATTAAACTTTAAAAATAGGCATTTAATGAAAAAACAAAATACATTTTTACTTTACTAGAAGGATTATTTACTCTTCTATATAAAGTAAAAACTGTGGATACAAGTCCGCTTTAAGTAACAAAAAAGAGAGAAGCCAGCTCTATATTGCAGGAGGGATATACTTTGTCTCTTCTGCAATAAAACAAAGTTATCTGCCTATTCACAATATATTGTTAAATGTGCAGCTCTGTGTACTTCTTGGAATAAATGAACTTCTGTTAACATGCACAGCAGTTACATCATTCCGGCCAATCGGGATGACCAAAGACCTGAATCCAGAAGAGGACCAAGTTAAGATGTCAGCGCTGATGATGGAGGAAGGAGAGGTAAAGCCCTGATGATAGAGGAAGTAGGGGTAAATTTAGTTTCAATTAAACATATTTCATGGTATAACCATGAGTCCCTAAAAGTTGGGGAATTTTTTTCACTATGCATGGTTTTGAAGTATTTATATATATTTTTTCTTTTTTCCTATTGGCTAATGTCACTTGACTTGTGTCTTCAATACCTATGTACAATATATACAACGCTGAGTCATGGACAAGGTCCAGTTGCGTATGACTAACTACTAAATGTCTGGGTGTAATCTCAGGTATAGACCCCTTCTATTTTGAAAAACAACAGACCTATATCTGCCTCCAATAGTGCACAGGCCATCATTTGGGGAGAGGGCCTCTTACCCACAACCTGACCCCTGTGTTGTGGGGGTCTGTGGGTGGGGGACCTATTTAAAATTTAAATTGGGGCTCCAAATTTACAAAGTACCCCTTACCCATTCCCTAAAAGGGTAAAAAATCCCTAGAAATAACCACAACCACACCAAAAAAATCTTTATTTTAATCTTTTCTAACTAATACTTACCTTTGCTGGATCTTTTGATGCAATGTATAGTGAAAGCCTGATTTCCATGGATGATCCTGCCATTCATAGGGATCTGTAATATCCGACGTTGATCCATCCTATTATGTAGGATGAGGGCAAACCGGGTATGGATTTCTTCAAAGTTTTTTGCTAGCAAATATTTTGAATCCTGGACCAGATCCATTCCAGGTTTGCTGGATCACCCAGCTTCACTGTTGAAACTGTATCCTCTCTAGCCTTGGAGAGCTTTAAAAAATCAGGCCCATAGAGGTTCACAAAATATGTATACCCACAATCCAAGAGGTGAATTTCCTTCACTTTATAACAATCTAATTTCACTTCCTAGAATGTTGTTAACTTTATATATATCTGCTCATATGGTTTACTTATTATTGAACAAATAAATGATCACTATATATTCTTTGAAAAATTCAGGAACAATACAACTTCTTCTTTGACAGATTGTAGAATCTTGTCATATGAATTTAACTTACAAGTAAAGGGAAATAACTCTACCTGTTTGCCTTGCCACTAATTTCCAATTCCCACAATTAGAACGGTTTTCCCAAAGTAATCTTCAGATTTTTTAAAGAAATATGAATGTATAAAAAATACATACTCTTTTTAAATAATACTTAAACCCTTCTAATATTTCCCATTTTGTCCCAAAAAACAATAAGCTATTGATTGCGTCCCCTCAGTACTCCAATTTTACCTGGATGGTTTAGCTGCCAGGGTGCATAAAGTATTATTTGCATAGCACCATCCACTATTATAATGTGAGGAAAAAAAAACACTTTTGGGCCTCACTATAACTTAATTTTGGTATACATTTTGTTGCTCTCTAAGCACTGCTCCATATAAACTCTTGTTTTACATGAACTGCACTAAGGTAGCTCTAAGCTGTATGTAACACATGAACATATGTTTGTAAGGCCCTGGTCAGCACCAGTCCCCCAATCTAACACTGCAGTCTTCACCTTTAGTAAGCCCCCACTCAGCCTTGGGAGACTGGTTGCTTCTCCCAGCACTCGGTTGCCCCCAGGACTTAGTGCTCAAGAGATGGTGTCTGAAATGGGCTGGCAGCAATGGGTTTTTGAATTTTATTTTTATAAAGTTCGAGCTCGATCGTCGAATTTACACTGGCCGTTCTTGCTTACAATTTCGGTAAGCAAGAATGGTCGAATTCGCTCCGAGATCGAGTTTTAAAAACTCGCTCAGCCCTACCAGACAGCATAAACTGGCAATGTCAGAAACAGGCAAGGACAGCAACAGTAAATCAGATGATAAAACTCCAGCACAGATTAGCCCAGCTAAATGCCACAACAGGCACTGATGACTGGGAGCAGCCATGCTATAAATTCCCAGCAGCCAATAGCAGTGCAGGACTGAATCAGGAGCTGATCAGTCTCTAGAATCTCCTTCAGCTGTGCGCAGCCTAACAATGGATGCTGGGGATGCCATAAATCCATCATGCTGCACATCTAAAGGGAAGCAGGGGCTGCTCGTATCCCAGTTCTCAGGGTTACCGCAATTGACATTGCTGGACAGGACAGACAGTGTTTATTACCACGATGGTGCACAGCACAAAGTCTTTGGACAGATGAGCATTTCCTAAAAATGTTGCATATTTATGAAGCTGAGCAGAGTTCTTTCTCCATAGTTCTGGCTACACTATGCTCTTATTATACCTCTACATTATTATTATGTTTCCCTAAATGCATTATTTTGCATTTAAAAAGTAAAATCAGTTTCCAATGCTTGAAACTTTCCTCTAGCAATGCCAAATTTAGTTCTAGCTAGAACAGTTTTTATGACATAATTATTTAAATATATCAGTTGTTTTGCTAAAATCAAGTTAGGTGCAAAACATTTGACCATAGATGTAAAAATGAAACAGACTAGTCAGATATGATCATCCCTTGGTAAAGCAATGGTTCCAGCAAATTTTACCCAATATTTACACAGATTTTTCACATTCACCACAATGGTGTCAATTAGAAAAATGTATAAATCATGAGTAAAAGTTGATTCACACATTTTCTAACTCAATCCAATTGAACAGTTTGTAAAATTTGAATACAAATGGGGTGAAACATTTATGAATAGACCATTTGTGTTTAAAAAAATGTTATTGATCCTTTTTAGGCGTGTTTACGCTGATATAGTTATTCTTCAGTCTTTTGAGTCATTTAGCCTCATCTGTGTAATATTAACAAAAGTTATATCTGGATATGATAGCTGGTACTACATGAATTTGTACCCATGACATGACAAAAACTGCTTTTCTACTGTTGAATTTTTAGTACCAAAATCTTTAGATGCATTACCCAGCCCACCAACTTGTTATCTTGATCTGTTCATTTTACTGACTGAATTTTTAATATGTTAAAATAATTCAAAATAAAAAATATTGTAAATAAAAATGTAATATACATAAAATTCTATTGAATTATAACATCAACAAAAAATTGCATTACTAGAAAATATGAGCACTACAGCCTCCCCTCCAAATAGTTTAAACTATTTTATTTTGTGTTTAAACTATTTAATTGCAGATAGATTGTATAATATAATTTACTTATGGTAATGAATTCCACACCTGTTTGTGCTGTATACAATTTGTTGCTTCATAACAAAATGTGTTTTCTTTTTTCATGTCAATAATTATACAAAAACATGATCTATTAGGCAATTTGAAGGTTTGCTAAAGGCATTTCGTATGTCAGCTTAAAATATATTCATCCACCCTTAAGCCTCTAGTTTGATGATTTCAGCATTATGCAACTTTTAATGAAACAACGCCTAATTACTTGGTTTCCACTTTACATTTTTGTTCCTGCTTATATTTTTTATTTTATTTTTCACAGGTTGTTTATACCTGCTTTGTGACTTGTACCCCTATTGTAAATGTTCACTATTTTAAATTGTTGACCATCTTATGTAGCTTATTTTCTGTATGGTAAAAAGCAGATACTATGTATATTTAGCTAGGAGTAAGGCACTGCTGCTACATTTCTGAAATACTGGAATGTATGCATGCTTTGAAACTTGGGGGGCCTCCAGAAATAATGTTTTAGCTTAACACCTAAGCAGGATCAAGGATAGGCTAGATTTTGCACTAGGACCAACAAGCTTGGTAGAAGACACAGAACCCAAAGATACAAAAGGAGCAGTCATATGTATATCAATAGCAGCTGTGCCCACACAGAGATAGGAGAGGAGAAGAATCAAAATTATTCCAGAGACTGCTGCCACAAGAAACCTACACTAAACATCAAAATCTGGAAAGACAGGCCTAATGAGGAGAAGCAGGACAAGGAATTTAAAAAAAAATGCAGTCACAGCATAAGCTACATAAGAAATACTACAGCAAAAACAGAGTATGGAAAAATCTTCTATCTTTAAAAGATCAACGTCCAAGCTCCTTTTGATACAACTGTGTGTAATCCATGTCTTTAATGTGCACTTGAAAGAAACAAGAAAATACACATGCATATGCTGGAACACAGGAGGGATTTTTTGATGACCCAGAGGTGAAATAAATGGAAAGAAGCAGGTAAATCCAATAAGCAGAAACCCAGGAAAAGTTACAAGAAGCAACCAAAAACCATGAAGAGGATGCACCAACAAAACTGATCTCCAGCTAATGGCTAAATACATAATTTACAACATTGACAACTGCTTCTGCCTAGCTGCATTAACCCAATGCACATAGGAGAAAAACTTTTCTTTGAACTGAACTGTACATTATGGTGACTTACTTGCAAAAATTATAAAATATTCTGTTATACAAAAACAACATTTTTAGATGTACAATAATGTAGATAATTATTGTTGTCATGTTACACATGCATGGTTTGCCTTTCATTATGTGTGTCCCTTCTCTCTTCCCCTAGCTTCTGCTTAGTCTCTTGTCTCCTCCCCTCTTCTTCATTCTGTCATCTACTCTCATCTCAGTTGCATGCTACTGTTAGCTACCACAGCATGATTTTTTGACCTATCCATCTGTTCATCGGTGTATGATCTGCACAGTTTGGAATAAACTTCTTCACGATCTACAAGGTGTCCTTTGGATTGAGTCACTGTCAGCCAATTCACCTAAGACTGCAGTTATAGCCATCTCATCACAACTGTAAGTTTTCAGAGATCACACTGTAAGTGCTTAGAGACTGGAGACGCAGAACAATTGTTTTACACCTACATTTTTCTAAAAAAAAATCCAATCAAATTGTGTCACTCTTTTTCCCTAAAAAGCTAATTATCTGTATTTTTAAATAGCTGGCACTATGTTTATTTAGATATGACCTCACGTTAGATGAACAGAAAGGTGTAATAGTTAATGCAGTATCTTGTAGGGAGCTGTAGGCGTGCACTTGCCTTTGATATACAACAGTTTGTCTTTCTGTTCATCTAACGTGAGGACTCCCCTACCATTTGGGATTCCCCTCCTCTTCTCCAGGTTTTCAGGAGATGCTCACACAATAATGAACACATTATATTAACTGCTTGTGTAACATTTCGTTGGTGCACCGCTACCCCCTGAGGAAGCCTAAAAGGCCGAAACGTGTTGGGTACAACAGTCTACACAAACAAATATCAACCTACAAGTCTAATACTTGGCTGCATGTATCTTTACAATGCTGTATTACCCCTGTATAGCGCACCTTTGGGCTTAAACTCTAATCAATGTATCTTGTAAACCGCAAGTCTAATATTGTAGTCTACCTGATGAAAATGTTTTGTATTGTTATATGAGAATTATTATTTAATTCAATATTTAACTTTGCCAAAAACCCTTTTTTTTCTGTTCATTTGTTGAAACAAAACCATGTCCAAATTAGGGATGAGAGAGCATGATTTTTGGGATGGATCTCGCTGCAAATCATGCCTTTCTCGCTTACCAAACATGTAAGCGAGAACGGCCTTGTGATTCGACGTGAGGTCATGTTCGCAGGCATACTAAACTCATATGACGTCTCAATGGAGATTCTCCATTGAGAGGTCATATGAGTTCAATAGTAGAACGCCTGCGGTCACAGCTAATTGGAGGCACGTGCCTTCAATCAGCTGTGACCGCAAGTTTCCACAGTCCAGGTTCCCACGCTCCCTGGGTTGTACTTATCAATGATACCTATCATACTTATCAATGTTAAGTACAGCCCAGGCAGTGTGGGAACCTGGACCGTGGGAACCTGCAGTCACAGCTGATTGGAGACACGTACCTCCAATCAGCTGTGACTGCAGGCGTACTACTGAACTCATATGACACCTCAATAGAGAATCTCCATTAGGTGGTCATATGAGTTCAGCTGTGACTGTCCAGGTTCCCACGGTCCCTGGGCTGTAATTAGTATTGATAAGTACAGCCCAGGAACCATGGATTCGCGAAATTGGTTCGACGAAATTTTGCAGACCCATCAGAAGTTCGAGGAAAATTTTTCGAGACTGTCAGAGGCATTCTTGCTTATCCCCAGTCCAAACCCCTAAACCATCGTCATCAAAGAATGTTGCATAATCTGATTTAGCTGATAACTGATATATTTTCAATTTTACACGGCTTTACTCTTTATTTTCTTTGGCTTCTTGTGTTTCTTTATGTTCTAATGTGCTGAAAACATATGGTATGGGTCAACTCAGTTTAAATAATGAGAATATGATATCTTTTTTTTTTTGTGGTATATTGAATTTTCGCTTACCTTTAAAGGATTTTTTTCATATTTTCTGTTATTGATTTAAAAACTTTATACAAAAAAGGAAAAAGTGCACAAAAATAAAGAGCTTGCTAATAATGACAAAGCATATTCTTCGTCTTGCTTTCCTTGAGAATAATGCATGAAACCAAATTGATTAATATAGAAATGTTGCGTGTTTGTCGTATGTTAGATTATATATATATTGTTTACTGTTATCTTAGTTTTGAGCTTTGCTTTTTTGTGTTTGAGTTTTATTGCTGCGGCATCACTTCCAAATAAACATACTTCTCTTATACCTAAGTCTAGTCTGTGTATGCTGCCAAAGTCGGTCTTTCTGCTTTTTCTGCAAGGGAAACTTAGGGAGAAGTAGTTCTCCCACTGCTGCTGTCTATAAGTTCACTACAGTAAAGAGAAGCTGCTGGCAGAATATGTCTGAGTGGTTTATACTGCTGACCCCTAATTAACTACTGCATTCTGTAGTAAAGCAGAGGAGGGATATAAAAAAAATCAACTCAAAGAAAGGACCAGGACACAAACAAATGAAGCACTGTAGTATCTTAAAAAAATAGTATAATACTAGGTATCCTAACTTGATGAATGTACTGCACCCAATCATGAAGATCAGCAAACCAAAAAGAGGAACAAAAGAACTGTGCCCACAACAGGGAATGGTGAGTGTATCAGGCTGGTAAGGTTATTTTATTGGAAATGAGACATTGCCTGTCCCTTCTGCAATGAAGGACCCGCATAATAACATTTTTTTAAATGTTAATATTTAGATCCACTTTTAAACAAATATGTTTGCTTTTACTTTTAATTATCTTGAAAAAACGAACTCACCTAAAACTGAATAAACTTCAAGAGTCCAAAATGATCAGCCAGAGGTACTCCAGAACCTTTGAAATGCAGATATGCTGGAAAATAATCTGGCATTAGGATGTCTGAATAACAAATCATCTCTTTGAAAGTGTTAATTTCAACTGAACAGTTTAGGCTTGCTCTCTTGTCTTCAACCGTTTCCTGTGTTGAAACACAATTATAAGTTGTTGAAATATTTTCTAGAATATTGCTATTTTATTAAATGTTTAGTACTGTAATTTCAAGTGATGTATTAGGTATATGTCAGTATTATCAGAGCTAATATGTAGGGGAGTGGATCTACCAAGTGGAGATAATAGTCCTTTGAGGTGGAAGTGAGCTCATTGGTGGATGGGGAGCTTCTGTGATTATCAGAGGTATGTACAGCATACTTGACAATTATGGCACAGATCTGTTTGCAAGTGTCCTGATATGATAATAGGTCCAAGTTTTTGCCACCGCCGCGTACCAGAAATCAGCCATATTAGTTGCCAATTCCATGGTAGACTGCTGTGTCCATGGAAGTGGATTATTAGTGGATGGACACTGATAATATAACTTCTGATGATGTTATAACAGAAGTTACATTGTCTCTGGCAGCTGGCTTTGTATATGGTACTGCCAAGCTCCACATGTGACATGCTGTTCAGGACCAAAACAGAAAGCCACCAGGAGTCAGATTTTGCATAGCTCTTTTTTTCAGTAGTTGCTACCTCCTATTTACTTTTCTGTTGTCTTTAAGCTAAACTTGTGTTTTGTCCATGCACGGCAAAGCAATATGTTCACATCATTCCTTCCCATCTCTCAGCACCTTTCTTTTCACTTCCACTCTCAGCTGCAGAAAGTTATGTAATTTCAAGTCACATTACTAGTTGCAGCTTACACAGGACTGATTCTATCCCTGTCTCCATTGGAATGTTCTGGACAGTCATCAAGCACAAGCCCTATCACATGGGGTTGGCCGCATGTCCTGACATACCTATGTAAGTAACTGGCTCAAAAGTAACTAGTAATTTTATCACTCTAGGTGCTGCCATCTTCTCCTCTTCTTCCCGTTTCTCCGTTGGCTGACATAGACTGGGGAAAAAAACGCGAGATCTGCAAATTTCTTCCCTTTTGATGACTAGGCTCCATCTTTGCATGTCTGATGTGCTCGGGCATGCACAGAAGGAGCACCCAAGAGCCTCCCAGGATGCGTGATGTAGGTATCCTTGAAAACCTCTGCTTTTTTTTTTTTTTTTTTTAAAAAGGGTGTTGGACTCAATAAAAAACAAACAAACAGAATTGTTACCTTACATAAAGGGTTGTCCACCCTTTTATGTAAAGTAAAAATTATGAGTTTAGGTACGCTTTAACTACTTAAAATTCCAAAGGGCACTTGATATAAAGGTGCCAACACTTTTACTCTTGCCCCTTTTAACATGAGGGAACCCCTGCGAATAACTTTCAGGTCATATTGTTGGCCATTGGGAAAGATGTCACCCTTACAGATAGCCAAAAAGTACAACGATGTCAGTTATACTGACTGAGTCACAAATTACTTATTGCTCAAGAAACTCTAGCAACTACTGGAGGAACCCTGGTTGAGAAACACTGCCTTAAGTAATCAGTAATCAGCACGTAATTACAGAACTAGACGGGCACAACTCTTCCCCTTCTCTGCATAAAAATCTGTGGGAAAATTCTTGTACTGAAGGTATGAATGTTACTAAGCTCTGCAATCACAAAGCTCTTCAGTCTAAAAGACAGAAAAGCAATATTTTTGCATACAAAAAAGTAACCAGTCACACCAATCATATAGTGGTGCAGTCACTTGGCATTCTGTAAATGTTATCAGATGGTTTTAAAATACCCAGGATCACTTTTATTGATCGGAGAAAAACTGTCTCTCCGACTTTAAAAGTTTAAAGTGGTTTAAAGTCTGACTATTTTAGCCTTTGACTGTCTGCTGTATTATTTATGGTGGCAGCTATAAAAGGTTTAAAGTATGACATTTTTGGGAAAATACCAACACTTAATAAGAAAAAGGCAGAATTTCTCACAAGGCCACCTAGGGTGCCATGGCTACTAGGGGGGGCATTTCTACTGCTTTGCTATTCTTTGGGCCTCCTGGGTGATCCAGCAAACCTGGAATAGATCTAGTCCAGGATTCAAAACTTTGCTTGCAAATAACATTGAATAAATCCATTCCAGGTTTGTTGGATCACCCAGCTTCACTGATGAAACTGTATCCTCTCCAGCCTTGGGGAGCTTTAAAAAATAAAGCCCTATAAGAGCAAGTTCTATAGCTGAATCTGATCATAGCTAATTCCTAACCATCTCCAAACCACCCCCTTTTCCTGCAGTCTGTCGCCCATAACTTGCAATTTCACTCCAAATGCCACTATCAGAGATGGTTTCACCATATGGTTGGCCCATTGGAATTTTCTGATTTACAAGTCATTTTCATGTAGATTAGCAGTTTTAGTCTGCTTTAGCAGACAATAGGAAAGCTACTCCACTCACCAATGAGTTTAATAGAAGTAGTGAAAGGGAGGTTATCTACCTTGGATCAAAAGGGGCTCTTGGTTCAGGGGATGACATTTTGTTGTAGCCCAGTCAGAAGGAGGGAACTTCCTGCACCAGACTAATTCTAAAATTGTTTGCAGCTGCACTGCTTGGGCCTTAATCCAAGCAAGCCCTGAAATGCCTGGGATGTACGCTGGGATGTGAGATGGGATTTTTGCTGTGCAGGTTTAGTGTCAGGCTTGTGAGGTCATGTTGCTCCCTTGGGCAGCAGCTGTTAGACAGCCATTCTTACCTCAATGTCCTGACCAGCAGGGATGATCATGCCACTCATTTTCATTAAAGTCAAATTACCCTATAATTTCTGTGCAAAGCCTACATAGCTAATATTTTTTCTTTGGGTTGAATTCTAATGTTTTTTAATAAACTACCCATGTGGCTTCCCCTGCAGTGCAAACTGTAAATGCTCATTTAGGTCTAAGGGCATTGTAAAAAACATTTTACTGTTGGCTCTAAATTATAAATGATGATGTAAGTACCTGCAAATGGTGCCAGAAGTGGCTTACAAAGGGGGCTGTGGGGGACCAGTCTTCACAAAAGAGTAGCCTGTGGGGGAGGTGAAAATTCAGCTAAGTAAAGTTCTTTAACTAAAGTTTATTTAATTCCTTTGAATTGAAAGGACAGGAAGAAAACATTAAAAAACATGACAAGTAACTAACATATATATAGGGAAGTAATTTAACTGCACAGAGGAAAGGTGTAGACTACAATCCTTACACTGTATTTTCCCAAGCTTCACCACAGGCAAAGTATTCAATTAAGTGTGTTCAGAATAGCATTGATCCCACTTGGACCATATTGCTTTGTGTTTATCCAAACAATAATTTATTCTAGCTGTAAGTCTAATGTCTTGTATGTGCTCATGAAGATCTAGTTCTGTAGGAGGGGATATTGTTCTTCCTATTGTAATTAAGCACCTCGCTATGGTTAGCACATGAGCCTTTTTTTAATTTGGTAGTTTGGAGAGACCTTGAACTGAGAGACCTAGTAGATTTGTTAGTGGTTCCCTGTGTATAGGGGTAGAAAACCATTTAGAAAGGAGCCTATCAAACCTTTTTCTAAAATAGAACAATAGTTGGGCAGCTCCAGATGATGTTGATCAGCATTTCCACTGCTTTTCCACATCTCCAGCAAAGGTTATTTGCTTTTGGATAAATGTAATCATTTTGGTGTGAAGTACCAATGCATCAATATTTTTTTAAATATTTTTCCAATAAATAGTATGCCAGGAGCTTTTCGAAGCCCTATCCCATAATATTTGCCATATCTCCAAAGGAATACGTCTGCCCAAAATCTGCTCCCATTTATACATATAAGGGTGGGAGATCTGGGCCCCTGTGCCCACCCCTGCTAATATCCGATAGATATTATATCTGAATATATAATATATCCGATAGTTATAGATATCTGAAATCAGGCCACGTCTACCCGACCCAAGTACTTTTATGTTTTCTTGCAATTCGTCAAATAGAAACAATTTGCACATCATATTATGTATAATCTGTTGGAAAAAATGCTCCCTTTAAATGCCATGTCGTGGTCATCTGTGGTCTTGGGCTATCAGACAGGAAGGGTGTGTACAAAAATGAAGTTAGGGGAGATTGATTGGTCGTCAAAGATAATTTAGATTTCCATTTGTGCTGAATTTGTTTTGGAAATTGTTTGGGGGCTAGCAAAGTATTATCTGGAAGTGATAGTTTAGCTCCCCATAGCATGGAGTTAAGATGTGTTGGAAAGACCTATAAACAATGTTAGCATATTCTTACAATCACATCCCCTCGCTTAGGCTTTCCCCTTGTGCACAACAGGACACCAAAGTAAACAAAGTAACAAAACATATCATACAGACATGAAATGGTGCATCAGATGCATACATCACTGTGAGCTTCCTCCCTCCTATAGCAAACTTATCAATCCTAAACCACCGTTTAGTAGTTTTCTTTTGCTTCTCACTAGTCTAGTTACCAGTATGTCTCCATCTTTGTAGAAGAACTTTGTAAAGGAAGGAGGGAGAAGGAAGAATCGCTCTTTGTGGTTTGTGGAAACCTTGTCTTTCTATTTGTTGACACTGAACAACCCCCCTCACCTTATGTGATAGCAATCTGGTGTGAATAGGAGAGTGCCAGGAGCCAGGATAGCAATAGATATAGTAAGTATTACCACTTTTTCTCTTCCCACACAAAAATAATGTGGTGAAAACACAACTTTAAAAAATCAAAAGAAAAAAAAAAAAAGCTCAGTTCACAATAATTTGCTCAATAACTGCAAATTATTACACTTCTGGGTAGTTTTAAAGCATGATGTCATCTCCCACCCTTATACATTCCTAACAGTCTATAGTAATCACTGTAACAGGCATGCTCACTGATCAGTAGGAATTTTACAGAAAGGCAGGTGAGTTTTAGAATGATCAGAATGTTTTGCAACAGAATAGCATGGATTTTTGGCATTAGGGTTGACTGCAGGTGTGTGCAGGCACTTGACCAGGGCAACCCAGACCTTTTGCCCAGTAATAATTCACCATCCCCCCCTTTTATTCACCTTCATACCTTCTCCCCCCCACTTGCCAACTAACCTTTGGCCCCCCTTTAACAGTTCCCCAAAATAACACTCCACACCAGTTTTGGACTTAAAATGGCTGGCAAGCAACCGATTTATTAACAACATAATATAAATAACTTTAAATAAATATAAACATAAATACCATGTGACTTTAAACATGTCAAAACCAAAATTCCTTGTGATAACATCACAACAACCAGGCTGCAGGTCCATCATCACCAACAGGCCCCTCAGGGGCCCCTGACTGTACTCAATTTTAAAGCAGGACCTTACCACCAAGAATCCCCCCTTACCACCAAGTTACCAGTATAACATCAGACCCTTGCCTTTTCAGAACCCAACCGTCACAGCACACAGGTGAGACCCCCTCACACCTAAGTGCCCCTCCATACTTGTAGTGCTCTCTGGACTCAATCCTGCTGGCCCAGAAAGAAAAGATCCCTTTCAATGGCTTTCAAATGCTCACCATCATTCCTCAAGTACCTCCACGTCTCTTCTTCCAACTCCCAATGCCTCACCACTATCCCTCCATTCCTGGCCACAAAACGAACCTCCTCTTTATTCACTTTAATCCGGGCCTTATTAATCCTTTCAATCGACCATGCTCCTCTCCAACTTATCCTGGCCCAGACAGACCAGACAACAACTATTCCAGGAAATTCAACCTTTAACCTGAGGAAATCCATTTTCATGTCCAAGATCAAATCCCTCATACCTCTCTTCCATGGGTCATTGCCCCCCGCGTGCACAACTACCACCCCCGGAGGTCTATCCAGAAGGGCAAACCTCCTAATTTCTGGCACCACCCTACTCCAAAGCATCCCAGGCACCCCAATCCCCCGGAACATCACTTCTTCCCTGCACATTCTGGGTTGTCGATCATCCGGTCTCACCTCCGCTCTCCGGGCACCCCACCAGACATAGTAATGCCCAACGATCCACACCAAGCAAGCCTGACCACCTACAAAAAATAAATCATGAAAGAACAATTCCACCCCTCCATCACAGCCCCACTACCAGAACGACCACCTCCTGAGGCCACACATATAATCGAAACCTCCTAGATTTCCATCTCCTAATTCTCCCAATGGCCTCTTCCCACAACCTCTACCTTGTCGCCTCAGTAGCAGCACCAATTCGCTCAAAAATCCGCTTAAAAATATCCCCAAACTTAAAAGTAGCTGAACTTCCTTCAGTTTTATCTTTCGCCTGCTACACGCCCCCTTTACCTCCTCCTGTAGTGCCACCACTTTTTCTCGAGGCAACCTACTCTCCTTTGCCACTGTGTCTAGCTCAATTCCTAAGAAGACTAACACCGTGGCTGGCCCCTCAGTCTTATACGCTGCCAACGGGACCCCGAAATACTCCACCACATGCTAAAGCATGGCCAACAAAACCCTGCAAGTCGAACTACCTGGCAGCCCAATTAACAAAAAATCATCAAAATAGTGGATGACCAAATCCACCTCCGCCACCGTTCGTACCACCCACTCCAAAAATGTGCTGAATTTTTCAAACAATGCACAGGAAATTGAACATCCCATAGCAAGGCAACGATCAACATAATATTGCCCCTCCCAATAAATGCCCAACAACCGCAAACTCTCTGGATGCACCGACAACAACCTATAGGTGGCCTCTATGTCCGCCTTGGCCAACAACGACCCTTCCCCATACCTATGCACCCACTGAATTGCAGCCTCAAAGGACGTATGAAGCACCGCACAAAGCTCTGGATTGATGCCATCATTCACTACCCCCCGGCGGAAACGACAAATGATGGATCATCCTAATATTTTCCCTTTTCTTTCTTTGGTACTATCCCCAAAGATGACACCACCAAACCTTCCAGTGGTGCCACCTGAAACAGCCCACACATCCTGCTCAGACTCACCTCCTACACCAGTTTCTCCCCACAACCTCAGGGTGCCGCAACACTGATTTTAAATTTTGCAGTATTCCAAAAGGTGTTCCCATCCCGATCGGGATGCGAAAACCTTCGCTAAAACCCTCCCTCAACACCCTCGCCGCCTCCACATCCGGGTACTATTTAAAAAGGGGCACATCCTTTCGACCCCCACTGGGGTCATCCCTCTTTCCCCTCGCCTTACCCCCCTTGTTTCTATGTTTGAAGCAGCAGGACAGGCCATGGGCACCGTCGCACCCTGAGCACTCATGTTTAAATCTGCACCCTCCTCCAAATTTGCTGCCCCACTCATTAAACAGCCAGCAGATCCCCTTTTACTTGCTGGCCAGCGACCCTCCTGGCTGTAGCCCGCGGACCCCACCCTGAAAAAACTGCGTGCTTACCTGACGAACCTACGTCATCAGGCGCAACCACAAGCCTATATCCTTGTGGTCCAAGTGCAGGGATGGTCGAACAGCCTTCCTTTGATGAAACTGCTCATCATACCTCAACCAAGCGATTCCCCTATACAACCTGTACCCCTCCCTAATTGTGTCTTTATAACATAACAGCGAAATAGGCCTCCTGCACAGCTGACCTGGTGCTGCGCCCCCTCTCAGCCACAGCACCTGACCCAGGAAAGTTCTTCCGCCAGAGCTCCTCATAGGTAGAGGATTCTTCCCTACCCGAACACCAGCTTGGGCACTACTAGACCCAGCAGGCAGGCTCTCTCTGGAAATGATCAGGGCTCAGGAGCACCGGAGGCCTACACCCCCTAGGCCACAACCCTTGTACACTACTGGAAGGGGGGCTCAAAGCAGCCTCCCCAGCACCTTAGCTACCCTATCCTGCAGCCAGGCTTCACCCCGTGAAGCCACTGTCTCCTTACCTGCTCCATCAGGGCCTCAACAGACTGCATTGCACTAATCTGTGTTCTCGCTAAACTTTTCCTTCTGAGACAACCCCCCTTAAACATTCCTAATAGCCTCCTCTTTTTCCCTCTAACCAATCCCCATCTCAACTCCCCCCTTTACACATTCCTAAACACTTAACCCCTGCCTCTCCTGGTGTCCTCGTGCCGTTTAAGCTCCCAGCCTCCAGTTTGCTAAGAAATATACAGATAAAGAGGGGAGGCACCAGGAAGCACATCATGATGCAAGCTTTTAGAAGACATAAAAAAACCCTGGATTTAATTGAACTTTTCTACTGTTGCGGTTGTTAAAGTTTTTAGCCTGTTTCTGTAAACAGTGTGAGTGTACAATGAAACTTAACATTATGTAAACTATTTGCTACTTGACTGACAGGTGATTAACTTTTTAAAGTTGCCTGTTACAGTATTTTATCAGCTCCATGAAATTCTATATGATACTTTATCTTTTTTTGCTAAATATTTTTCAGGTATGGCGTAAAGGTCTGTTGAAAGCTATTTAAGTGTTTTTAACACCAAATTTGAAAAAATATATTATATCAAAAGTCTAGTTATATTAGGGACAAATGGCAAAATATAATTTTTAGTTAACCCTAATCAATTTTTCATTAAAAAATTTGTAGTAGAATTTTAGACTTCCTTCAAAGATATCCTTAACTTAAATTAAATACATTAGACTTACATAGTATGATAAAGATATTAGATTGTGAGATCCCCTGGGGAATTGAGAGGCTAAATACACATACTATACAATTTTTGCCTAGGAAAAATGATTTTGATTGTCTTGGAAGAACATCTAGCAATCCCATGATGTTGTTTAATGATCTTCTGCCATTTCCAATAGAGGAGGATGCATGATGCCTCCTACTTGTCCCTCCCCCAAAAATACTTTGTTTTCAGCTACCTAACTGATCACTCTATTGCACCACATGTTCTTTTTAACATCTCTAATAATTCACATCTTCAGCCATGTAATTTAAAGATTTAACACCTATGCTGACTTCCTGACACCAAGGATGAGTTGTGTTTATGGGACAAGGTGGTTGTTAGGAACCCTGAAGCTCTCTATGTTGCCTGCTGTTGGCACTGGGGTTAGGCATGCCTTGCATCTGCTTCCACTGCCAACTAGCATGTGGCTTACTGCAGATTCACCTCCTGGTTTGGCAACACCTGTTGCTCATAATTACCATGCCTATGCAGGTAGTTCCCAAGGTAAAGACACCCAACATAAGGACGATTCCTAGATACGAACAGGGCTTCCCTGTTGGCTCGTGTGGAGGATGAAGGCTTGATGGGGGGTAGGGATGGTTTGCATGATTTGCAGAAGAAGTCTTTTGCTAAATACAGCTGAGGTTGTGGGTGATCTTAAGAGCTGAGATGATCTGTAGCATCTTGTAACTCTTTAATGACCAAGACAAACTGCAGTTGTTTCTTTTTGCATATCAAAGCACAGCTTGCTCCAGAAGTTAAAGAATGTCTAGGCCCCATAAAGTTTTTATTTTTTGCTTTGTTTGTGAATACCTCACAGTGAGGATTTTATACATTACCTGACACCTATGTTGAGAAAAACATCTGTCCTAATTATTAAAATGATATACCTGTTCCGACACACATACAAATTCAACTTAAGAACAAAGCTACAGTACCTATCTCGTACGTAACCCTAGGACTACCTGTATATTCTGCCTACACAAGCCTCTCATTGCCTTAGCATTGGACCTGAATCTTGTACCTAAGTCCTGGTTGGTGCTTTGGCCTCTTGCTCTTTCTGCTCTTGCTCTTAATATTATTGCCCTTTGAATTTATCTGATAGGTTGTTGTCACTGTATGTTTATGGTTTGTTGCACTATTCACTGTTTGCTGTGTTTTTGATTGCTTTCACTTCCAATAAATGCACTTAACTTATCCCTAACTTGTGGCTTTATAGTATATGCTAGCAGTGCTGGTCTCCCTCCTTTCCCTGTTGGTGAAAATTCTGACAGTGGTTCAATGAAATTCACACCTCCTGATCTTGGACAGTCAACACCTGTAGTACCATATTCCATGGTGACTGGGTTAGGGTGTTTATGTTGTGTGGATAAGTTAACGGCTAGGGTATTTCCTGCACTGGTGAAACCAATGAAGCAGCTGCAAAACATCTTTAACATAACAAGAACAAGTCCAGTTCAGTTGATTGTGACTAACTACTACTGAATACTTGTAGATTATTTCTTCTACAGGCTTCCTGTATATCATAAACTTTAGTCAGAACCCTTGCTAAGTGATGCCAATATAAATCTAACTACATGAAAATTCTCCTAAACATTGATCTGTCGGTTAAACAGATCATATCGACCGGAAAACAAATCACCATGCTATAATACTAATGCTAAGAAAATTAATGTCCACTGTTTTGAGGCTATTATCAAACAGGATTAAGAAACACTCTTCATATTTATTTCAAACATTCAAATATACACCTGGGGAACAATTGGTACCTGATTTAAGTGACAAAGACTTCCTAACATTTTCACTGACCTCAAAATAAACACTTTTTGGAAAAGAAATAAAGCTATTGGGTGACATCAAACATATACATGAACTTATAAAACACTCATTTTGGATCTTGATTCTGCCATTGCAACACCTTGACTCTTTTATTTTGCAAACATTCTGCGGTATTTTTGCTGGGGTGCTTGTGTGTTTCTTTCTGTTCCAAGACCCTGTTTCAGCCAAGGTTTAGCTGTAGCCCAGATGGCCTTACATTTGACTCTAGATTACATTGGTATACAGACGAGTTGATGGTAAACTAAGTAACTGCAGGTTGCCCAGGTTCTGTGGATGTGAAACACGCCAAATCATCACCCTTCCACCACCTTGCTTCACAGTTGGTTTGTGTTTTTTGTTGTGATATGTTGTTTGGTATTTCCACCAAGTTTGGTGTTGTTCATTATGGCCAAATATCTTCACCCTGACGGACCAAACAACATTGTCCTTGAAGTTTTGTGGTCCTTGGTGCCATGTTCTTTTTTTAGAGAGGCAAGTTTCTGTCTCTAAAAGGTAGTCTATCTCCTGACAACAATTTCAACAAGCCATACTAGTTTAGTCTTTTTCAAATTGTACTGTCATGAACTTAGTTACTTATAACATTTAGCATGCAAATTGAGGCTTATAGAAAGTGGGATGTAGCTCTTGATTTTTTCGCAATTTCTGTAAGCACTACATACCGTATTTTTCGCCGTATAAGACGCTCCGGAATATAAGACGCACCCAATTTTAAAGGAGGAAAATTTAGAAAAAAAAGATTCTGAAAGATTATTCCCTTCTGATTACTCATGTGCCATTCATACCGGTATTCCCCTTCTGATCACTCATGTGCCATTCAAATTCCCTTTCTGATCACTCTGTGTCATTCAAAATTCCTTTCTGATCACTCTGTCATTCAAATTCCCCTTCTGATCACTCTGTGCTTTTTTTCCACTGTACGGCAGTTAGGACAGGGAACAGCAGGTGGCGCTGTGCCGGCTTCTTTCGCTCTGCTTTACAGACAGAAGACACGTGCTGCTGCCAGAAAGAAGAGGAGACAGACGCTGCTGCAGCCAGAGACACACGCAGGATCGGGTATCGGGTGAGTATATTATTTTAGTTATTTTATAACACATTTGTCATATAGGACGCACTAACTTTTCCCCCCCCAGTTTTGTGGAAGAAAAAGTGCGTCTTATACGGCAAAAAATACGGTAATCTGAGCTTTGGGTAAATCAACTCTAGGGAAAATTGAAAGATGTCTAATGTGAATAATCTTTTACACTTTAAAAAAATGGACTATAAATTGCTTAGAATTGACCCTATAATCCTTCCCAGATTGGTGTGCAGCAACAATTTCTTCTCTAAAATCACTGTTGATGTCTTTTCTCCTTGGCATTATGTTAACATACATCTGAATGCTCTAGACCAGCAAACTACCAAATATCTGCTTTTATAGTGGTGGTCACACTTGCTGATGATCAGTTGATTAACAGCATTTGATAGGCAGATAGGGAAATGGTAAGGGTCATTTTGGCAATGTCATTTTTCACAAACAGCTTCCGCATTTTGACTTATGCGTTACATCAACAATAATTTTATTTTGGAACAATTCCCGGTCTACAAGATAACCTTGAAATTAGGTACCCATGTAACATTCCCACTTTGTATTCTCCATGAAAGAGCCTTTGATCCAAACCACACAACTGTCACTACTGCACAGATCATTACCATTCTTTTAAATTTTGGCCAAGATTGTGGCTGTTTTTTCACAATACGGGTTCTAGTAGGTTGGAATGTTCCGTCCCACTGGGTGAGGATGGCATTTCTTGCTCCAGGCCATTTCCCGGGTCCAGTAAGTCTCATCTGGTAAGGTGTGCAAGGTCCAAAAAATACTTGCCAGGCTAGTTTTGGGTCTGTGAGGAAAAGATATAGCATGTTGGGATGGACTCCAATCTCCTTAGAGATTGCATTAATATAATCAATATAGTGTATCTGCAAAACTTGTGTCCTTCCTTTGCCAAACCTATAAAAAAATATATATGAATTGTTACTACTATGAAAAACTTAGTGAAATAAACTAGGGTTAACCACTAATTTTTCATTTTTTATTGATGTCCTGTGGTGTTTTTACCTTTCTTTTAATAGCCTAAAATATCACATTTTTAATTTTTGCTACTTTTATGAGAAATCACCAGCTTTTGCTTGTAAAAATATAAACAAACCGTGTAAAAGGTTGTTCTGTATTTACCAGCTCAAGCTAAAACATTAATCATGATTTTACGCAGAGTAGATAAAGGGTAAAGCCTATCTCTGCTTGTATTGCTGTATATGGATCTATTGGGTAATATCTGGCCACTTGTGTCACTTTTTTACACTCACCTTATAAAAAGTGTTCTTTCCACTAGCTATCATTTTTGTATACTGAACCCCCTGGCAGGAAAAATCTACCAATGCTGACAAAGATAGCAAACAAAAAAGTTCTAAACATTACCCACTCAAAAGCAAACAAAGGGTTTGGTTGGAATGTTTGATGGGGTAGAAAAAAGACCTAAAGTGGGGAGACAAGCATTCCATTCTACAATAAAACATACAAACCTGTTTTTGTGGGAGTTAAGTCATCCCAGCCTGACCAATTAAGACTGCCAAAAATCCAGCTTTGGGAAGAGAATTGGGTAAAGATGGTGGCGTCCGCACAAGAGTAGGGACAGGTGAGTGCAATTAAAAAATTGCAATAAGGAGTGAAAAGGTGATTTTTTTTTGCAGAACAGACATTGTCTGTCTCTTCTGCAACAAGGACCTACTTGGTCAAAGTTTTTTTTTCATATTTAATTTAGGGGTTTAGTTTTGTTTTTAATCAGTCTTTACCATTTGTTCTTTTTGTCCTTCCATTTAGAAACATAATTTTCCATCTCTCTTGCTGGTGGTAGATGAACAACCCCTGTTAGAAACAAAAAAATATTTACAACTACAATTCAGTCCAATATATGTAATGTATGTTAATATACAGTATACATACTTTGATATGATTGATTTTTTAGTTGGACAGCATGCACCGAACTATGAAGTAAAATAAGCCATAGTTGGACAAACCACTGTTTGTGGACAGATTAACCTTATTGCAACATCTGTTTCAACTTTTTGCAGTTTTGCACAAGAAAATTGATTTGAAAAGGCGGTCTGCCCTGTATTTCCTTGGCCACATGTAATATGCAACACTTGTCAAAATAAACTTGACTTGTTTTGTTCTGTAATAGTAAAACTGTTTCATTGCTTCTTTAGTTTAAACATATGGCTTTATTAGTTTAAATAGGATCTGGAACATACCTTAGCATTTATATTATATGCATATAGAGAAGTGGTGTTGAAGATCCCATCTCATTAGGTAGGTTTCAGATTTTGTATTTTTCATTTCTTTTGTGAACCAGCTGTACTGCCTGTTTAAACTGTACATTACCTCTGACTTCAACATATATTGTCATTTCAACATCTTTACCTTGGCTGTTCGAAAATAGTTTAAACCTGCAGCCATGTAACTCAAACCATGATAGTGATCCTAATAGTAACACACTTCCTGGAGGGCTGTCCAAGTGTGACAGCACTTACCTAACATACTGCACCAATAGAGGAACAAATCAATTTTAGAACAGGACACCTCCACCTTTCGACTTTTTATAATAGGGAGGAAGTATTTCTGAGTCCACAGCTGGAAACTTTGCTTATTGATAACAGTCAGCAGAATGAAGAGAGTACAGATGTTATAATTGTATTTCTCTAGATTAGTGTGTATCTTTTTGCACTTTTTGAATAAATTCATTGGTAGGGTTTACATGCACTTTAACATCTGTTGCAGAGATCATGGCACCGTGGGGACATTATTATGAAAATTAGAACAGCCTTTCACACCTCTAAGAAGTTCTTGGACAGTCAATATCTGCCTTTACACATTTCGTGACATCAAATCCTGAGGAGATAGGCGATTCAGTTAACCATATGGATGTATATTTAAATTCTAGAGTATGTTCCCAAACATTGGTAAATTGTCTTCCAACATAATAGGACAACTTCAATTGATCAGCTACGGCCAGCTTTACTGTTACCTGGATGAATAAAAACTTTGCCTGATAAAAACCATACCAAATACATTTATATTAATTTATGTATTTATGCATATGGGTGTTTATTCTGGCAGCAGCAAAACAGCAAACATAACAAAAGATTTTTTTACAGAAAATATTGTAAATTCATAAAGTACTTTGAATACATACCCTTAAACACTCTGACACCCCATCGAGCCTGTAGTTCAACTGTTGGCATAATTGGTCCAAGAGGTTGCACTAATCCCAAGAAAGCAATGGTTTGCTTTTCTAAATGAATTGGGAAAACATATTTATACAAAGATACATCATTGTCATTAAGTCTGATGAGATCTACATCAAGGAAAGGATATTTAGAGGTATATCCTGTAGCAAAAATAACTTCATCCACTTCAGCCATAGTGCCATCTTCAAAGGTGACAGATGTTTCAGAGAACGATGTAATGCCAGGTTTTACCTTAATTGATCCTTGCAATATTTGACTTGGAAGATAATCATTCACCACTGGATGCTTTAGCCTTTTCAGAAGAAAACACAATGTGAACTAAAAAGAATATAACTTGTGCATTAAAATAATTTGTTTCAGATTTTTTTTTAATTTTTATTTGTTTTTTTAATTCCAACTGTCCCTACAGTTTTGGTCCAAGTTCTGTCTCTTGGTTGTGTCTATCCTTTATAGATGGTTACACTGATGTCATTACTGACTGACCACAGTCCTCTGTAGAAGATAGAGATTTGCTTGCCAATGTGGCAGTTTTGTCATTAGATGATTCTAAGCACAGGCACTATAGCCTGTATGCAAGATAACCAAAATTGAAACTTGAACTTGAACTTAGAGAGCTCCACTGTGTTTAACAATCTGTGGCCCTGTTATCATTTTCTGCTTTCACTACAATAAATCCTAACTACCATTCTTAAAAAGCATGCAAAGTTCTTTGTGATCTCAATATTCAGCACAAGGATATCCAGCTACTTTAGGGACCAGCATCTCGACCAGATGAGTTGATAAGCTAACATATGACAGTGCATCTATGTCTGTTAATTGAGGTAATCATTTAACCATAATTGCAATAAACTGGACTAAAGCAATCTTCTATTATCTTCCATACACTTATTATTGTAATAATTCCGTATTACATTATTTCACATTGCTGCTGGGGCGGGATAGGGAGGGGGATTTCTACATTCTCTCTTTATATTTAATTGAAATATTAAAAAGTTGGACAATAAAAAAATCTGTCTAATGGACTAAGGAGTTATCAGGAGATCCAGTAAATGAACAATGTAAAAGATTTTTTAAATTCCTACATCTGGCAGACAATAAGTAATTAACAATTATAATGTACTAATAACTGCCAAGGCCTATATTTGTGAAAACGGGACAGAGCTAGCAGCGATGAGAGCCCTTTCACTTTCTCAGGCCTAGACCACATGCATTAAATAGGAGTGCTGCAAGGCCATCTATCTAGTGAAAACCTGCAAGCATTCTCTTGGAAATGTGGAATTATTTATTTTTTTTGTCACATTTCAATTTTATTTTCAAAACAGAAATACCAATAATTTAAAACAGTATACATCTTGTAGCAGCAAAGTAAACAGAATCACATATTAATAGTACATTATCAGAGTATAAACTTCCAAAAAATCATCAGTCAACAACCTCCTTGTGAGCAGCAATTTAAGACACTTGTTGGAACTGTACCAGAAAAAAAGGCAGAAAAACATCTATCATAATAAAAAAAAAAGACATACATTTATGACATCTGCCTCATATAATGATTTCTCTCTTCTACCCCTAAAAAGAATAAAAAGAAAAAAAAAGTGGGCTAGGTGGTTACTTTGAAAAAATAGTTTGATACATGGCAGTAGACTTGAAAATGATCCATGCATCCCATGTCACAGAAAACTTGTCAATATTATCCATGCCAATGGCCTTTGCCTCCTTCATCAGGTAAACAGAATTCACTTTGCTCAACCAGAGTTGCACCGTAGAGTTCCAAAACAGTGGAATGACACTACGCGCTGCGTTAATTAGGTGGAGTGTCAAGGACTTTTTGTATTTTTTCAGGGAATGGGGAATGTGTTTTATTAAAACAAAACCAGCAACCCATTTGCCCATGTTTCGTATTTGGTTTATAACAGTCCAAAGCCCCTCTTAATATGCCAATATCTGATATATTTCATTGCATTTTTTTGTCTTATACAGATAAATTAATTCTTATACCTACCTGTCTTTTGGTTCCAGGCCAAGGTTTGAATGGTCAAACCACCCACTCATAAGCTTCTCACTTATCTTGGCAGCAAGTATATTTGGTAGAAGGTTCTTTACCCACATGGTGCAGCGTCTTGACATTGTCATGTCAATGGGAAAACCACCTCTAGAAATGCGGCTGACCACCCAGGATCCATGTCTGGTACTTAGGAAAACCTAAGCATTATAATAATTAATACACCTATATGATAATCATCTCGTATCTAAAAAATTAATTATTTGTTTTCTTCTTTAAAGCTTTAATACCTATTGCATTTTTAAAATCAAATATGAGAGATCTTCAAGCTATGTGGCTGTATTATATAGTTCTAAAAAGTTTGTGTCCATTTTTACAAATTTTCATTCGGGGACCAGTGCCATCAAACCTTGAATTCCCAAACAGGAAGTCATATGTAATAAAGGGAGGCTGATTAGCCACGCTCCTTTAATCCAATAAACTAGTTTCTACTTTACCAGAGCCCTCTGTACATATATTTTTAAAAATATTTAGTCTTGTTTAGTTTAGTCTTCATTAACTTCTGGAGCAAGCTGTGCTTTGCTATGCAAAAAGAAACAGCTGCAAAGTTTGTCTTGGTCATTAAAGAGTTACAAGATGCTACAAATCATCCAACTCTTCTGCAAGTCATGCAAACTGCTTCCCTCCCCCCATAAAACTTCCTTCCTGCACACGAGGGAGCAGGGAAGTCCCGTTCGTATCTAGGAGTTGTCCGTATGTTGGATGTCCTTAACTCTGGGACTACCTGTATACCCTCTTGATACATGCATGGCAGCGCTGGTTCCTTTAGAACCAGCATCTGCACATGTGACAGCTGGCAGCATAAAGTGCTAATAATACAATTTTCTGCCTCCCCTATTTATTCCCTATAGGGGTTCCACAGGGTGCATGTAGCATCTCCCTGAGAATCAGCGGTTTCTGGTATGAGGAATTGGTAAATGCACTGCAACCTCACTGCTTGTATGAATTAAACATTTCTCTTTTCGTCTGTTAGCCTTTTTACTTTATTGTACATTATTTATTCATTATAATATTCTTCCACCTGTTGTATCTTTCTTTTTAGCTTTGATTGAAAAAAATACAGTTTAACAAAAATGTAGAATAAATTGCTTGTTTATCTTTTACTATTAGTGCCATGTAAGTTTTTTTTTCTTTTTGCATTTGTGTATAGTTCAGTATACTCTGCTATGACATATACTGAATAAATGCAGTATAAAAATAGAAATTTATGTAAACATTGAATGAAAGTAATATGCTACACTGAAAAATAATTTATAGGAAATCTGTATGAACCAGTGTGTACTAGTTATTCCAAACATTTCACAGTCATCTGAGCTAGTGTTTCTAGTGTTACTCCAAACCAGTCCAACCTTGGTCTAAAAATAAGCCATAAAATATATAAAACTTGATTTTTAAGCAAAATAGACAACCTGTTTGGCAGTGTGGCTAAGTTCCACGGATATATCTCCAGCTGAATTTCCAGTGCCTACAACTAAAACTGTTTTCCCGTGATAGTTTTCACTTGTTTTATAGAAACGACTGTGAATATAGCAGCCTTTGAAATATTCTATGCCTGCAAAGATGAAAAACGATTAAAAAATCAGTGTATATAAATTATAAGGTTTTTATCTCTTAGAAAACATGCTTATGAAAGAATGGCTGTTAATGCAGCCTATGCACTGTAAACTTATTGTGAAACTCCTAGCAAACAAAAAATGTAGGGAAACATTTGTCCCAGTGACAGGGAAGTAAATGGGCATGAAATAAAAGGATATCTCTCTCGTAGGTACAGTGAAAGCAATAGAAACACTTTTATTTGAAGTAGGAGGGGTCAGGATTGCTATCATGTTTTTATTGCTGTCTGAGGCTTACTTTGATAGTCACTGACACCAATAAAACTTTACATCATTTTTAACTCTTCCTCATTTTATACAAAACAACCACCAACAAATAGGAATGCTGCCCACTGTCTACATTAAAAATCAGCCACGAGCCATCAGCAATTCTATTGACTGGAACCCCTGATAATCTCCAATCAGAAGGCAGTTTGCAGGATTAGGAGGCAGTTCGGATCTTTTTGTTAACAGGGCAATCACTTTACAGTTATTCATTTGCAAAGTACATATTAGTTAGCAAATTTTGGGAACCCCTAGTGTTCCCTAGAAACTCAAGTTTAGTCAAGATTACACCTCTGCAATGTTGTGACATACCCAGCAACTGCTAGGCAATGTGCTAATAATTGATTATGCACATGGAGTCATTGTTTATTATTTATGTATACAAGTTCTGCTTTCAGCTCAGCAGTGTTGCACAGTAGCTATGCTTTTTCATTCTTACTTCACAGACATCTGCAATTTAGTATGACAGAATGAATAGGATTCACTTTTTCTTTGAGATTTCAACATGGCTATTGTTCCCGCAGAGCTGCTAAAGGACATCGAGTAAACAAAGGGAGCCACTAGAGAATTTACAAATCTATACATATATTACAATGATGGAAATATAGAACTTCAGCTAAAAGCTGCAAACATATGTCATGGGCACAATAAACCCTTCTATCTTCAAATAATGACACGAGCATTCACCAGACTTATTATGAGAAAAATGACTTACAATGACTGACAAGTGGTCCTGTATTATAGATAATAGCATTAACCCCACCTCCTCCAAACACAGACACACACTTTCTCAAAATACTATGGGACTGAAGTGTGAGGTATTCATCCCGGGTAAATCCCTGAGACTAAATAAGCAATTTAATAAGTATATGCAGGTGGATAAAGCTAAAATTATTTTAAATTACAAACACTGTAATAATTTTTAAAAATGTGCCCTTAAAATACTATGCATTTATTTAATTTATAATTGCATTCTTAGTTACCTTGGTGTCACTGAAAAAAGGTTCTTTTTTAAAACAGTGAATCTGACATTCACAAATCTCTGGTTGTGAATCAATTACTGCCATTAAAAACACATGGACCAGGAAGATTCACCACTAAGAATGTTTGTTTATTGTTAGATTCACTGCTTTATAAATATACATCTAATATGTATTATATTTATATAAATATATATATATATATATATTTATATGTGTGTATATAATCCATGGACAAGCAGTAAAATACATCAAAACCCAGACATGTTACCTCAATAATTCAGTGGTCAGATGACTTTGAATATCTAGTATAATTTGGAATTTCATGTTAATTTTTGATACTTACCTGGAAAACAATTTAGTGGCATATAAGGTTCATTATAGTGTCCATTGCAGACCATTACAGCATGAAAAGTCAGAACCTTTCTGTTTGCATTTTCTTTGTCATGTGTTTCAATTTCAACGTTCCATTGTCCGCTAGAAGCGAAGTCATCACTTTGCCTAACACTGCAAACTTGAGTCTGCAAGATTAGAAAACATGAAGAAATTAATTCACTAAAATGTTGCTGGTAATAAAATATCAGGTTTCATACTGAATTGTACATTTTTTTCTTACCAGTAAATGTAACCTTTAATTTTAGGCGTTCCTTTGATAAACAATAATACACGTGTTAAATGTTGATAACCATTTGCTGGAATCAGACATTGAAAGTTTAAAAATCTGTATAAAACACTGTTCTATATTCCTTTTTAAAATAAGTAAAGAAAATAATAAAGTAATAAAATAATATAAAATAGTTAACTCAAAAAGAAAAAAAACTTCTATTTTACTTTAAAAGTCATTGAAGACATTGATGAACTCATAATATATTCCAGTAACAATCGGAATGTACAGTATTTTATTCTTGATTATGTTAAAAAGATATATATGTATTTGATTTTGTAAATATGTTTGCACATACCTAATATTTACTGTTTAGTCTACCATGTCTAACAGTAGTTGCTCACAATTAACTGGACTTTGTCCTCAATAATAGTAAATATGCATGTTTAGTGTTAGATTCCCAAGCAACTTCCCAAGCTTCTTCTATCAGCATAATATAGGTATACTTCTAAAGGTAAAATGACCTGAATAAATGAGAACCTACACAGACATGTTTAGCTTACCAGATGCCAAGATACATAATATAGTGCTACAACCTGGACTTGAAAAGCAACTGCTATATTTGACTGGAGCCTCCCGGGAACACCATACCTGTCCTCTTTACCCCTCACATTTAAATTTCAGGCAAAGTCAACAGTCTGAATGATTAGAGTAAGACTGGGACCGAAGCACAGCACAATATGAAGATACACTAATATTTCTAAATTCCAGAACTACATTTTCACCCTATTGTCCGAAAGGAATAAGCACCATTTTCTGTAAATGCAATGCTCCATCTCCTTTCTGTTTTTTATGCAGGGGTTACAAAAAAATGAAAGCACTCTGGTCTCAGAGGGAGTGACCCCTGTGTCACCAGGCTAATGCAGACTATGGTCCAGTGTGAAAGAAGCTACCCTGTGTTCTTCAGAACTTCCAAAGTATGATGGGCTTTGTTGCTGATGACTCCCAAGTTGTGGTCCACTGGTATTATAATTCAAGTACAATATATGAAATTTGTGAGCAGGGGTGTTGGGCAAAATCACTTTTCCTTTTTAAGAATTTCTTAACCGTCCTGGTTAAGGTTCATTGTTATCCCCCTGTTTTTTTACCATCTATTCAGAAAGAGGAGCTTATGTTAACACTAAGGTTCTGTAAAGGTTCATGTAGCCTACCTAGGCTAACAGACATTAGATACATGACCTGTATGTCATGACTATTATTATTGCAAACCACACCTGAAGGGTTACTTCAACAGGTGAGCCAGATGAGCCTTTTTAAGCATTTACATGTAGTTATTACTAATAGAGGTTCTCACTCTTAGTTGAAAAAAGCAAACAACAGCTTGAACCTATTAAAAGACAATGTGTACTTTGTAAGTGTAATAGAAAAACTATGGTAAAGAAAACTTCATAACGTCACTTGTTTAGGTTTGCCAGCTTCCTGTCTATAAAACATTAAAACACACTTTGTCTGACAGAGCAGTTTCCCTTTGGGTTTAACAGGATCCTAATTTCTGTTACCTGTAACCTAATGCCATGGCCAAGATAGTGGTAACATTAAGCTGAGTAATTCTCCTTGCTACAACCTTAACCTCTGCTATCCCTACTATACACAATATATTTTGTAAATGTATATTTTGAACTAATGAAAACTAATCACTTCTAGATGGAAATTTGGGGGAATTGATATGTTTATAAGAAAAGAACAACATAGGCAGGTACTAGGCATTAGCAAAGATAAGGTAACATAGCAGAGCAATATGAATTAGTATTAACACGTGTATTGTTGTGAAATATTTGTTAAGTTTTACAAGGTTAGAAGTGACTTGTTCCAGGAACCAGCTTTTTGAAAGGTCTAAAGGTAACAAGCAACTTTAATAAAACAGGTAATTCTACTAATAAATGTGTACTTTGGACCTAAACCTTAACAACACAAGCAGAGACAATCCTAAGAAATCAAAATTCATAGTGAAACATATAGGGTAATTACCATTGAAATATATTGATTGATTGAGTAAATGATGCAAAATGCATATAAAAAGTCACAATGCATGTCAAAGCAATATGTAGATCCAGAGATATAGGTGGCTGATATTAAATGCAACATCTTATCTTTTCCTGAAAAACTTTACTACCGCATAAACCCTATCAGTCTACTAGTGCTAGTGCTAAAGTGTATGTAAATCCAAAATCTGTGTATTAATTGTAATCATATATATTTATTTTTTATATATTTTTAATTACACCTCACAGTTTTCATAAAGCTGTTTAAAGTTTAATTTGCTTATATTTTGCATTAGAAGATGCAGCGCTTTAGACCGTATTTTTTTAGTTTGAGAACATCCAGTTACAACTAGCCCTTTCCTCCCCAGCCTTAACTTCCCAAGACAACTCCTTTCATTCATTGGTTTTGTGTTTATTCAGTCATGGAGGTTCAGCATTACCTAGGGCAGTTTGCATGAAATGCTGATGCTTTGGCTTTTAACACTGACCAGTATAGAGCTATAGACGTTTGACAAGTTTCTGGCACTAATTTTACAGCATGTCTGTTCTAAAGTTAAAAAGTATTGAATCAATGCAACTAGCACAGGAGCCTCTGGTTGGCCAAAAACACCCCAAAAACATTTTTCGGCTTTATTATATTTCCTTAAAACATTAAAATATGCAGGTGACATAGTATTTGTTGTAATAACCTAAATGTACAGAAAATTTAATCTATCCCCCTGTGCTTGCAACACTTTATATTTAAAGTGCTAGAGGTGCTCAAGAGCATTTTTCACCCTGCAGAAGCATTAGTCCTTAAGGCTAACATTAAAAGGTAAATAGGCAGGTTTTAGGGTTGAATACAAAATAGGATTGTATAATATTTTCAGCCAATTACCGCTTTAGAATTTCATATGTGAAAAAGCACGATCATAATTTATTCATTGTAATTACTAACTTGCCTGGAACTGAATACATTTCATCAGGTCAAAGTGTTCTGCATACATGTGAAGGTATTCCAAGATCTTAGAATGATGGAGATATACAGGAAACTCCTCAGGCATTGGAAAGTCACTGTAGCACATCATCTCTTTAGAGGTATTGGTGAACACAGACTGGTAAATACTGGCTCTTCCTTCTTCCACTGTACCCTAATAAGTATAGGACTGATATTATTATAGGAGAAACAAAAAAAAGCTGAGTATAAGCTGCCCTAATAGCAATAAATTAGATGTCTATATCAGCACACATCTATATTAATAATTTCTCTTTCCTCCACATCCATATCAATCCCTCTCATCATATTATTATGAACCTCATATGCACCATCATATGTTATGAACTTTATACTTACTATTAGATTCTTTGAATGCACTTTTTTTTACTGATTTTTGCTAGTGATTGATTGTACTTGACCTGTTTTTCTAAATATAAAGCTCTGTTCTATTTATACTATATAACTTAGAGAATAACTATTTGTTTTACTATTGTACAGGTGTTTTTCACTTTGTTAGCAGTAGCCTGACCATTTATTATTGTGGACGTATCTTAAGTCCAAACTTTATGCCCACCATTTTAAAATTTTAATGGTATTTTTTCAACTTTTCTTTTGTAATTCAGTTAAATTATGGGTTTCACCAACCCCTGAGGAAGCATTTTAGATGAAAAGCATAAGGACTTGAGATTAGTTAACTCTTTGAATACTACACATTGAGAACTGTATAACTGTATGTTTTTTGGTATATTTTCTTATCTTGTTGGGACCAATAGAGCTGATTTAATTAAATCTCTCCAAGGTTCTTCATTGGTTAATCCATTGGTTAATCCTCCATTAGAAAATTCCTTTTAGATCCCCTTCTAGCCCATAAAGTAATTAGGGTCTGGGACATGAAATAAAATGTATATATTTGATTGATTTTTACCATTTACTCTAAATACTAATACTAAGTTATTAAAGCTTTTGCCAAAAAACCCTATTCTCCTTCTTACTTGTATCTTTATTAATGACTTACATTTTTAGCAACAAGTATCTGCCATAGCCAGCAACTAGATACACAGTTTAGGATTTAAAATTCTAATTGTTTATGTTTTTATATGTTAAAATGTTTCAGTGCTCCAAATACCAACATGCTTGTGTTATGCCTTAAAGCAGTAGACGTCTAGCCAGATATATTGTCTACAGTGGGCTTTGCTGTCTAATCATGTCAGATATTAATGTAAAGATGAATATACAGTAGATAACTTTGTACCACATGGAATTGGCTCACAGAGCACAGTAAGAAATTTTCATGACATATGCTGTATAGTGGGTCAGGTCAATAAGGAAACGTGCAGTGCATTATTAGCATCAACTACATTCCATGTAATCAATAAAACTTTGATAAAATTCTTGGTGTCTTCTTCTTGGTTTATTGAAAACTTTCCTGAACTAATTAAGCATAAGGATTAAGAAGTTCTTATGGCAGGTGTCTTATAACATATTATTATTATTATTATTATTATTATTACACAGTTTTTATATAGCGATATCATATTACACAGTGCTGTACAAAGTCCATAGTCATTTCACTAGCTGTACCTCAAAGGGGCTCACAATCTAATGCCCCCACCATAGTCATATGTCTTTAGTACATATATAATAATAGATCAACTTACTGAGTATTTCCAGAGTCCTCCAATACCATCACTTTTTTCAAAACATGTAGGATCCAGACCTTCTTCCAGACAACATTTGATGGCTGCAAGTCCACTGCACCCCGCACCAATTATAGCCACTTTCAAAGCCATTTGTACTGAAATATCAAAAGTGAAAAGTGCCATATCCAAGATATAGTTTTATTGATGAATCAAATGTAAGATAAATAACATATACGTTTTTCAAGGTACAGTTTTGCTTTTTTTGAGATTGATGGAGAGGTTTCCAATAGGGATCTGCTCTAAGCAGTGATATTGCCAGGATTGATATTGATCTAAAGCAGCCCATTCCCCAAATCTTCATAGTAAATTTTAATGTAGAAACATACATAGATTTAGAAAAATCATCCTGTTTCCTACATTGCTCTATAACATCAATTAAAAACATTACTTTGCATCCTGGGAAGGCTACATCACCAGTACTTTCTACAGAGCACTCAGTGCTAAGAAAGAGATAACACAAGATCTCTGAAACAAGTTTACTAAAACACAATGAACAAAATTTCACAATGAATGTGCATGAAATGTGGCACAGTCATCACCTTGGTTAGCACAAAGATGGCAGAAGAAGAATCTGAACTCTAATTACTTGAACATTAAAAA
>NC_092865.1:33006461-33050215 GCF_032062135.1 Pyxicephalus adspersus | reverse complement strand
AAAAAAAAAGTAAAAGAAATAAAAAAGGAACACTGCGGCCTGCTCATGCCATGCTGAGCTGAATAAAGTGGAACTAAACTTGTTGGTGGGTGGTGAGCACAGCATACTGCCATATGCTGATAATGGCATATAATTACCCTTGTGCAGCTGTCCTGCAGTGATGACAGGTCCAGGATCTGTCATCACTACATCTTTGGAAGGAGCCATTTTCACTGCCAGCTCCACAGAAGGCTTCCGTGAAGATGGTGATCCTCTTCAGCCATTGGATGACCACTGGTAATATAACTCCTCCTTTTTTTTTAGAGTTATAGAAATAGAGTGAGTGAATCTCCACAAGGAACATAGCATTAAAAGCATTAAAAAGTTATAAGAGGGTTTGACACATCCAAGCTTTCTCTAAAACTTAAAAAAAAAAGATATTTTGCCTATTGATACACATATACAGCCAATTAGAATCTTCATTTAGGCTCACTTTAGTCACAAGCTGTTACTATATATATATTGATATTTATTTATTTATATATTAGCTGATGAGTAGGAATGGCCAGTTTAATTTGCCCAGATTGATCACTCTTTTTCAAACTATTATTGAATTAATTTACAACTAGTATGCTGGCACATTCTTTTCTTTTTACTATACACGTATTGCAGATGGTGCTATATTTATATATAGTTATAGATATAAGTGCTAAAAAATTTTTTAACCTTTTTTCATTTTTCATTTTGACCTCCTTCAAGACTGTTTACATAGATTACATGCCCTTTATTAAAATTGTTTTACAATATTGGTGTTGATATTGGATATAATTTGAAAGCGGATCTCTGAACAAAGGAAATTCCTACTTCTCTCTCCACCCTTTCTAATTGCTCTTAAAAAAAAAAAAGCTGCAGTCACATGGTGCTTCAGCTCCAGGTCTGTTCTCTTTCCTTCTTGTTTACCTTAGATGAGGTTCTAAGAGGGTTAAAGTGTATTGAAGTTCAAACTAAAAATCTGTGCTGGATAGTTTATTGAAACAGAAAAAATACATACATGTTCAATTATTTACTTTAACTGTGGTATATAAACAGAGTGTGTCATTGGTTTGGAATTTTTAATAGAAATGTGCACTTAACTGATGAAATGCACAAAAGTATGCACAAATGCTAGTACTGTAATTTTAGTGATATGAGATTGTAAACTTTGCATATGATAAAAAAACTTATCATACCTTTTTGTTGCTTTGCAGAGTCTGCTTTCCTGATGACAGCAGGGTAGTTTGACACATTGGTCTGAGTGGTTTACAATTATCTCATTTGAACTTTGTCCTGGAGGAGGACCTGGGTGTGATCATATTATATTACACAATTCAGACTTAAGGACCTAAACACACTATTACAAGACTTTTGAGTGCCAAAGGAAAAGGTACCGTACTTTACAGCAAGACCACACAGCCAGATGTGTGACCTTCCTGAAGTTCACACTGCAGCTGAGCTAAATAGTCTCATCTAGTGCATTGGCTGATCTTAGTGCCCCTCCAAGGTTAAAGAATGGGGTGGTACTGGTTGTGTGCAAAGGTGGGGAAGTGCAAATTACATTGTAACAATAGCAGTATTGTAACTTCAGTCTTATAACAATTGCCCATTTGTTTCCTGGTAGAATCATTGGGAGGTGACACCTCCCTATCTTATCAAGCCTTTGAATCCCTCTTCAACACAGCTTAAAGAGAACTGACCATACACACTGACATATTGGGCCTGAATTAATAAGGTTCTCCAAGACTGGAGAAGATAGACTATCATGAGAGAACCTGGGTGATCCAACAAAGCTGGAAAAGATTTTGTAAAAATCAATTGCTATTGATTGCAAATATTTCAAACACTGGACTGGACCCACTCCAGATTTGCTTCTCGAGTCTTGGAGAACTTTAATAAATTAGGTTCATCCTGTTCTTTCCCTCTTGGATAGTCCTGCTCATTTGAGGAAGTAGAAGAGACCTATTCCTATGTCTCCCTGGAAACTGGCTGATTATCTTTAATTCACAATTCAATTCTAGTACATGCAATCACCCTGAAATTGTGTTTTTATTGCTGTTTTTTTATAGGGTCTGGGTGGTGCAAACATCCTGTATTACCAGACTGCACAATGGCATTATGGGATTGTATTTTCCTTGTACACCCTAATTTGTGGCTGAGTATCCAAGTTGTTTGGTTATGGCTAATCCAAATTGTAATTTTGTCTTGTTGAGACTATTGTCCTTTTGAAGCCAGAGGTTAATTTATTACTGTGAAGAGACCTAGGAATGTTCAAGTATGAACCCTGGAATAATTCTAGGATGGTGTAAATGAGTAAACTTGGTCTGCTTAAACTAAACTCTAATTGTCACAGATAACAACACACATACAGGTTAACATTCTGGATTTTTGAAGGATATACTCACCTCAACACACAGGCCAGCCCCTCTCTCGCAGCACCAGCGGACATCTGGCACAGTTCCAGGGAGCAGGCAGCAGGGACGTCTCAACGTGTATTTAGTGTAGCAAGCAAGACATAACAGCTGTTTCTGGAAAACAGCCCTATCAAATCATAAGTGGCCAAACACTGTACCACAGTCCCTGTATTGAAAATGCGCTCTGAAATTGATGCGGAAAAACTGAAGGAACCGGATTATCGATGGATAGATTTTTTATTGTCAACCTGTACAACACTTTTGTCTTGGATCTTAGTCCCAGGTTGAACATGGAGGTTGAATTTCAACTAAAGTTAAGATTTAGCCTCTTTCTACTACTATTACTAAACCCAGCAAACTGATATTTACCGGTTTAGACCCTTCATTGAAAAGCAGAGATTTTAATATTCAAATGAATGACAGGTTTCAAGGTATAGTACCATTAACATTGGAATGTATTTTGACTGAATTTTTGACGGAAGTTCCCCGGCCTAGGATCTATGGCCTCCAAAAAAAAGGCCTATCACTGAAAGGTTATATAAACTTTCACTGCTGAACACATTTTAAAGAATGTAAGGGCCATGAAAAATAAAGAACTGGCCCCATGGAAATGTCATTCCTACCTTACCGTATTTCTTTTCCGTCTATCTATTGAAATTTAATTTAAAGTATATAAGAATGTTAGAATTTTGGAGTGGTCTGCTGGCTTTCTTCTGTTTATTCTCTTTTAGGGTGGTCTGACTGGAGTTGCTGGGGAGAAGCTGAAAGTGGAGGCACCTTTGTTGAACAGAGTGAGCCACAGCTGATCGTCTGATTGGTTACAGTGGGCATGACCACAATACGTGTAACATACTACTCTCATGTCTGCACTGTCAGCATAAGTTGGATACGGAGGGGGAAAAACTATGAAGTTTCTCCGGGGTCCTATACCAATGGGACATCGTTTTATACCCAATTTCTTGAAATGTGCTAATAATAGAAGACTTATGGATCACGGTAAGTATCTCGGTTTCTCAGTTCTCCCTTCCAGGCTTAGAAGTAGGAAGGGGAATACCTCCCTGAGACATAGTTAATTTCTGAATATAGAAATGACAATGAGTGCTGGTTGGAGCCCTGGCCACCACAAACTAGCCTAAAAAATCATTTTAGGATGGTTACTGTTCAAGTCTGGGGGAAAGTGAGCAATGGAAAGGAAGGAATTACAGGGATCCAAAAAGACTAGTTTATAAAAAGAGAAAGAGAGGCCCTTAGCCATACAAATTTAGGCACAGGGCCTACATGACAGGGGTGGGAGGCCTAGCCCAGGGGTGTTAAGGGTTAATAAAATGTAGTAAGGCTAGAGGGGGCTGTGCTAATGTGGAGTGTGGGGTAGGAGGGAATTAGGAATAGGATGAGTAAAAAGGGGCTTGACAGAAGTGGAACGATGGGAAGGGTTTGTGTGTGGGGATTGAAGGGGTTGTGTGTGGGGACATTTACCTTTGATTACCTTTGATTACCTAGATTACCTTTGGAGCGATTTAATTTTAATAGGAGTTCAGAGACAGATTTGTCGGGGGGGATGGCGGTCAGCAGGTGGGTAGATAGCTGACTGTGTAAAAGATAGAGGTTGGTAACTTGGTTCAGGTAGGAGGGTTCAGCTGCGGTGGGGCACACAGGCCTGTAGTTTTTTCTATTTCAAGTAAGGTGGTGGAGTTGCGAGGTTTCACACCAGTTTGTGAGGTTTCACACCTGAGCGCTGTAGCGGTTGGGGTCTTGGAAGGCAAGGATCCAATGCATGGGTAAAGTGGTGGAGTTTGGCAGGGAAGGAACTTCTTTGGTGGGGTCTCCCCCTTTATATTGAACAGATAATTATGGCTCCTGAGGCGTTGCTGGGCGGCTAGGGGCCAAGGTCCAGATGTTGGAAGAATTAGAGTCCTGTTGGGTGCTGATTTTGCCTTCTGAGACCTGCAGCCTGGTTGTTTGGGTGTATAGCGGGGAGTATAGATTTTGATAACATTACAGATATTGTTGTTATGGTTAGGTATTATTATTATTAATAAACAGCTGCTTACCAGCCAATTCACGTCAAAGATTGGTGTCTGGGTATTTAATGGTGGGGGAGTGGTTGGTAAGCAGGTGGGGGTCGGGGGAAGGCGGAGGTTCTGATCGTGTTGGTGAAGGATGGGCTAGAATGTCCGAGCTACCTTCAACAAGAGAGGCCCGTAGCCGTAAAAAATTAGGCACTGGTCCTACATGACAGGGGTGGGAGGCCAAGCCCAGGGGTGTTAAGGGTTAATAAAATGTAATAAGGCTAGAGGGGGCTGTGCTAGTGTGGAGCGTGAGATAGGAGGGGATTAGGAATAGGATGAGTTAAAGGGGCTGGACGGAAGTGGGAGGCCCTCTTTTGGAAGAAAAAATATTTTCTGCCCACCCATCCCTTTTATAGTTATAATTATAATTTGAAAGTGTGGCTAATTTTAGGGGTTGGGGTCTTGAAAGGCAAGGATCCAGTGCATTGGTAAAGTGGTGGATTTTGGCAGGGGGGATCCTCTTTGGTGGGGTCTCCCAGGTTAAGTAATAATAATAATGGAGTGTTATGTTATGGTAATGTATGCTTGCGTATCAAAAGTGTAAATGTATTTATTTATTTATCATTTGTTTATTATTGGATATTTGTTATATACGTAAAGCAAACAACTCTCAGCACTCCCTCCTCATGGAATTTGCAAAATATCCAGTCTCCTATGCCAGGGGCAAATGAGGGCTTCCCCAATATTAGCAGTAAAAATGGGGAGAAAGTGATAGTTTTAACTGAAAAGGAGGTTTCTTACATGCCTTCCATGACTGCATGATTGCTAAATGCTGCATGAAAATCTTTGATCCTGATAGGAAATTCTAATCTATTCTTCTCAGCCTCTGACAGACTGTGTTGTTTATATTATGCATTTTGGGGATGAGGGGACATTGGGCTTGTACAATTCCATGCTCTAATTGCCTGAATGTAAAGATGATCCTTTGATTTCAGTTATAAACCTATGTAACTATTTGACTAGCTGTGTAAGTAGGAGAATATAACTAATAGTTCAAAAAAGAGTTGTAATGAAATCAGTTAATTTTAAAATGGTACACTTTGAATACAGAAGACAAGCAATATAGGCACAAAGAATGTTAAAAAATACTAAATACACAAACATACAATAGTTTAATTTTTGTTAATATAGGTTTATTGGTTAAAAGCAATACAATTTTATATGCCAATCCATGAAATATTTGATATGGCATACTCCTATGACAAAAACAAAATAGTAACATATTGTTATTTCAGTCCTGCAAATCGTAGACATGACAATGATGTAGGCAGCTAAAGGTTAGGTATGCTCTTGCAGTATGATCTCAGGGGTTTTCTCTACTCACATCACTCACACTACTAGCCTCTTGGTATTTCTTTGTGTCAAAACAGCACAGTAATTGCTTGGAAAGGTAATTCTGGCTCTATCACCTACATCATTTGCCTGTGGCATCATAGTGCCACACAGGGCTTAATTTTGAACACATTTTAAAATATTTTTTTTAGCTAATCCTAATTTGGTTAAGAATAGAATCTGTAAATATGCTTCTTTATACTATAAAATTAATTTTAAACCTTTATAGCACATGAGTTTCTTGTAGATATGACAGTGGTAAAGGATTTCAGTTTTTCATCCAAACAGCTACAAATAAAATGGCAAAGAAGAAAAACAATAAAATGAATAAAGACAGTGGCGATTTAGAATTCTTCTTTGGCACTCGAGTTCTTAGTGGTTTTTCAATGCGGTCCCACTGGGTAAGTATGGCTTCTCGAGCTCCATCCCACTTTGCTGGACCATTTAGTCGGAAATGGTACGAGTTGAAGGTTCCAAAGACAAGTTTAAAGGCTAAAACTGGATCTGTGAGGAAAAGCTTCAATATGTTTGGCTTTACACCTATCTCTGAAGCCATATCTTCCATGTATGTAATGTAATTTATTCGTCGAAAATTATTTTCAGATGTTGCAAACCTTAATAGATAAAAAGAGGTTATTTATAACACTGTTTCTTGGAAAAAATACAGCAGCTATTTTTTGCTAAATATGCTATTTTCCCATTGTAAACCTGCTTAGTTGCCCATATTCAAAGCATCTGATTATCACGATTTTAGTAACGGAACATGGGAAATGAAATGTAGAATATACAGATAAGCCTTAGCGCTACATTGTTTAAACACTTCATCAGAATATTTAGGAATAAGTAAACTAACACTGACTGTATTATTGACCTCTTCTACAGCACTGTCCTCTGTGTTTATTTTGGCCACTAGACATCCTCAGTCTTCCAGGTTCAATCAGTGAGTGCAGGGCACCTGGGACCTGCCCCTTGAGTGAGCATTACCATGGCACCCATACAATAATCAAAAAAGCTCAAAAATAATTTATTGCATTTTGTAACTGTCCAGAACCAAGAAAAAGTGAAGAGTAAAAGGACACTGTGTGCCATGTGATAGGCAAAAAGACATCTAAAACACTAATTATAAAATAAAAAAACACAGCTCTGGAGCTTTCAATAAGACAAGTGAAGCACTAGGAGCTGGAAGAATATAATATTGCATTATATCTTTTTATCTCCAGCCAGCACGTAAATCTTTACCACAGCAGGGAATCTTTAGGGCTCAGCTTCTCCCAACTTTATATTTTGATTTGAAACTAGAAAAAGTTGCTGTTGTTGTCTGCACTGGTTTGTTCTGGTTATCATAGCTGTCCCCATTAGCAGTGCAACCATCACAAAAATAGGAAGTGTGTGAAAAATAAGGCATTGCACTGCCTACAGAAGATATCATTTGATTTAGAGTATGGGATGTTGCAAAGATACTGGAGATGTAGAGAGGGATCTACTAACATTTTTCTGCACAGAAAATGCAGAATTATGGATGGGGTTTATCTGAGTATAATTAGCTGAAATATATGAACACTGCACAAACAACACACTTTTCTATTGTACTTACTACTGGTGCTTCATGAGGGTACACTGTGGGATTTAGTTTAGACTCTTCATTTAGCAAATTGAATTATCACTCTACAAGGAATAATTCATGTAGCTCTTGGAATGAGGTGAATTTTCTTATGTTAGCCATTTAATCATGTGCAAGCAAAACAGAATTTGTGTTTTAATGCTTTACTAATTCACTGTTGCTGATGCTACACCAAAACAGAAATCAGTGTTATCCCCTGGCAAAACAACTCTTCCAACAATTCTTATTACTAATGTATGAAAAATCATTTTTAGGTTTATAATGCTCCATGCTTCTTACCATCTTTTTCGTAGTTTTTCATCCTTAAGCATTTCTTCCTTCATTCCCATTACATTTGGAAGTTTATGCAAGCCTAAAACACAATTCAATATCATTTTAATGAAATTTTCTTTTGAGCTAAGATATGGCACAAGTTTTTTTTAACTTATCTTTGTTTATTCTTTCTTGATCTTACCTTTAAATACTCTGGTGGCCCATCTGCACTGAAGTTCTGCAACTACCATGATTGGTCCAATCGGAAGGAGAAATGCAATGAATGCAATCGTTGGTTTTTCAATACCCAAAGGAATGATCTTTTTATATAAATTTCCCCTGTTTTCATCTCTCTTAAAAATTGAATCGTCCAAAAAAGGGAAACTGTAACCAAATCCAGTGCACAGAATGACAACATCAAGGTCATGGACTATAGAACCATCTGAAAAATGTGCATCTGTTTCAGTAAATTTTGTCACTCCTGACTTGAGGATAATTGAGCCTGACAGAACACGACTTGCAATCTCATCATTTACCAAAGGCTCCTTCCATTTAATTCTGTGAACAAATATACAAAATATTTCATTATTATAGAAATAAATCTAATTCTCTAGTAAATGTCATCTATAATGAATGATACAAGTCTGCATGAATAAACATTTGATGGATCATAATGTACAGAAATGGGCTAATCTACAGACCTCATAATTTATCCTAAAAAATGCTGTAATTAAAGGGGAACTAAAGATCCACTTTTAGGTTTGCATGATCAGACAGGTCATTTTTGCAGAAAGGGACAGTAGATGTACCTTCTGCAATAATGCATCTTGGCTGCCTATCACTCCGGGTTTCTGGCAACAAAGCAGAGTTGCGCATGTGCTGCTCAGCTTTGGTTGCCTGGGAAACCCGGCAATCTCAGCTTTCCTTGCGTGTGCTGGGATGAATGAATGCCCATTTGCCTGTCTAGGAGTAATGTCATCTCTGCACAGAAAATCATGATTGCTGAAGATCATCCATAGGAGGAATAAGATAAAGAAGATGGTGGCACCCAGTGCTGGAATGTGGATAGGCGAGTCTTATTTTATTGAGGTTAACAAGAAGCCAGTCCTTAGTCACCACTCACTTAGTTCTCTCACATATTGTACACTGTAAGGTGAGCAGTTCCATTAAGGGGCTGAGCTGTGTGAGAAACATTTACACACATTCAATTCACACAGTCTAAAATCATAATTAATACAGCACAATGGAAATAAGCACAACAGCAAAAAAAACACCAATAGAATTATTTCTGATTTTTTTCAGTGATAAAGTGACAAACAGCAAATAATGGTCAGGGGAAAATATATCCTTTTAGATCAGAAAGCGTAAAAATGCCTTTGAGAAAGAAAATTTAATGCGGCAGTGTGACTTCACATATAGCACTGGTTTGAGGGATTTTCTAAATGTTCTCTTGACAAGTCTATAAACACGTAAACAACATTATTTTATGATTATTGTACAAAAATGTAAGCTACTGTTACTTTACCCCTCAGGTTGTATATTGTATAGTTCATGATTGAATCGACTGTTTAAGTAATGTTTCAACATCCATCTGTACACTGCTGGTGGTACTATGTTTTCAATCCAACTGTTGATTCGACGTAGAAAAAAAAGATCATAAGGGTATCCATCTTTTCCAAGACGAGGTAACACCCATACTCCTTCTCTAGTTGTAAGGTAAACCTTAAAACATTTGACAATTAGATTATTTGAAAATACAAATATTTATTAACAGGTACAATTAAATAGAAGAAGCTAAAGCTGAGATCCTATTTTTTTCTCAGATTTTCTCAGATGTAAACAATCTATTTAATGTACAGCGCTGCGTAATATGTTGGCGCTATATAAATCCTGTTTAATAATAATAATAATCAAGAGTTGATTCTTCCTTTTTTCCCCCATACTTGGGAAGCAATTTAACAAAACTTTAGCAGACCAGCCAATGCCAAATCAGATTAGAGAAAATGTAAATAAATACATAGGACTTTATTAAAACATAACATGAACAGGTTAATTAGTTTACCAGTTCTTAAATTTTAAATAAAAAAAAAATAGTGAGCTGGTGCTTTTCAGATTGTCTTTCTTGTAGGTGCGCTTATGTTCTTTGGGTGTCCCCCTCCCTTCCCCAACCACCAATAGCCTTTGTATAGACAATAGAAATACTACCTGCAAACATGCCCCTGTGGTCACATGTTAAAATCAGTTCAATGCACCCAGACTATACTTCTTTATAGTATTTCAATGTGGCATTTTCTATGGGGTTTATTCTATTTTTCTATTAGGTTTTATTTTGGCTGAGCTTATGCTGAGGAATTTGCCTGCCTGTAACCTGCAGCATATTTACCCAAGTCTAGTCTACTGCTAATTTTCACCCCAGCTAAGACCTTTGCTTGTTCCACAACTGCTCAATTGCCACCTGTAATTTTACAGGCTAAAGCATTGACTTTTTATTCTATACAGGTAGTCTCACATACCGACAACATCTATATACAAATGGGGCTTCCCTGCTTGTGTGCAGCCTCTTGTAACTCTTTAATGACCAAGACAATTATATGTTGAGAGAAACATCTGTCTTAATTGCATTTACTAATATATTGTACCTGTTCTGACTTACATATAAATTCAACTTAAGAACAAACCTATAGTCCCTCTCGTATGTAACACGGGGACTACCTGTACTTTCACTTGGCCAACTGCTTCATATTGTTATTGTTTTTCATGTATAATACATAACCGTGTAACTTGAGAACATTTAACCTAAAAGTAAACCCTGATTAGGCTACAATTATATGGCTTATAAATGCCAAAATCACCTTTGAATGCATTTATGGGATTTTATACATCTTTTAAAGGCATTTTAAAGCAAAGCCTAACAATGCTTAAAAATTCCATTTTAAAAGCTTTTATGGCAGTTTGTTGTGTTCTATATGAGTAAAAATGCCTGTAAACTGTTCCATTTGTTTTCAATGAAAGGATGTATAAATGCTTGTAAACACTTGCAAATGTTATGTTTTTCAATGGATGCATTTATAAATGTTTACAAGCAGTTAAAACATTTAAAACACAGCATTCTCTTTAACGCTCAAATATGTGCTGCCTACAAACGCTCCGGGAGTGGACTGGCACATTGGAATGCTGAAACAGTCCTTGTAGACATAGCATAAACACTTCATACCCTTTCTTGAAATTTATTTACTATTAGTTGCCAAATGTTTTCAATCTTGGGCCACATTCATTTCAGGTTAGTTGTATAACAAACATTCTGGCCCAATAGTTTATCTTCTCCAGTTTTTAAGCACTTTAATAAATCAGGCCCAAAGTTTTAAAGTGTGGGTGAAGCTAATTTTTTGGTCTTGGAGGGGGGTGAGGTGTTAGAAGCTAAGGTTATTTTTTCGTCTGTGCCATCATTAGGGAAGTTTATTATCTCTCTCATTTTTTTCAATAATCGCTGTGTTCTGTTTAAAGAAACCTGAAACTTACTTCTTTGCCAAAAATTCCAGCATGGTTCATTGTCCTGCATTAAACTTTCATTAACAATTAACAAATGTTTATTCAGATTGAGAACATTTACCTACAACTGTAAAAAAAAAACTATAGGTAACCAAATAGGATAAAAATAGATATATCCAGGTTTTTGGAATGCTAAATAAGCCATTCCATATAAATCCAGAGAAAAGACCTGGAAAGAGGAAAACTATTAGTAGTCACATGGTCTAAACAAATGCTACCTGTTTATCCAAGGCACATTACAGTTTATGTGTCTGCCAAATATAAAAATATTAGATGAAAGATGTTGCTCTGCTATGGCCATTAACATTGAATGTCACATGATTTACAATGGATTTGATATTGTTATGCAGTAGAACTCTGAATGCTCTGTAATCACATTTTTAGAACAGCATACAGCAAACTAGCATTATGAATAAATCAGAATAGTATGTTTAATTCTCATTCACAGAAAATAGATTGTAAGCTCTTCGGAAGAGGGTCCTCTCCTCTCCTAATGTCATTTGCAACTCCTATTTAATGTAGTGCACTGTGTAATATGTTGGTGCTATATAAATCATGTTTAATATTATTAATAATAATAATAATATTAATAATAACATATAATAAATGTATACCTGTGAGGCAATTGTACACAGTTCTGTTGAAATGTCAACTCCGGAGTTACCCATTCCAACAACTAAAACTCTTTTATCATCATAACCAACTGGTTTTTTGTACTCTCGAGAATGTAGGACTTTTCCCTTGAAATTTTTAATACCTTTATGGAAACAAAGAAAATATCAGAAGATTTGGGTTACAAATTGTACATTTTTTGCATGTTTTACTATGCCACTTTGGCCTAAAATTATGGCTCATTTTCCCTATGTGTTTTCTATGCAATTATCCATTCAATCAACTTGAGATTTAATTAACAGTTTCATGCAATGAGCTATGCTTTTTGTCACCTTTTTATATTGTTTCATACAGAGATATGTAGCCACCAAAGAGAATACATTTGCTTTTGTTTGCACTGCTTTTGTTTATGGTAGTAAAATTAATCTCTGGTGGTTTGGTTATGGATATAGTAAAAGCACAGGAATCCTGCTTCGGACCTTACAACAAAATACTTATGCAAAAGTGGGTGTGCTGCAAAAAGTTAGCTGTCTGTATTTATCTCTCATCGTCCCAGGGACCATTGTCAGTGAACCGAAGAATATAGAAAGATCAAAGTTTTAAGTCTTTAATGGAACAGGAATAGAGGGGAATGCTATCACTGGAGAAACTTGTCCTGCTGTAAACTACTTAACTCACTTTGGAGATACTTTCACTTCCTGCTGTGTTTTAAGATACAAAATAAATAAGGAATAAGAAAAATCAGACAGCAAAAATAAATAAATAAATAAATAAATAAATAATGATTTAGATATACTTCAATTACTACGAACTTAATTGAAAAAAATGTGGTTCTTTAAATGTTAACTAGTGCAAATTAATTCTCTTTTAAATTGTAATTAGTATTTCTAGTTGCGATGAAATCATGCAGCACTAGCAATTAGTCAATAATAACTTTATTACTATATTGTATCTTTTAGGTTTGATACTAAACAGTTCATACATCAATTGAAAAAGGTTTATATAGTGTGCTATGGAACACTCTACATGTTGGTCAGATTATGCCTATTAAGATCACTGATATTAAAAAAAAAGTGTGTTATAGAATCCCTGTAAAAATTACCTGGAAAACTATCCAATGGTATCTGAGCATCCACATGTTGACCAGTGCAAACTAAAACTGCATCAAAGGTTTCAGTCTTTTTTTCACAACCACTTTCTGTAGTAACATTCCACTGACCAGTTACAGGAAAGTCAGGATGTTTCTCGATTCGACACACTGTTGTCTAGGTGTAGAACACAAGTATATGGATCTTTATAATTATGTTTAAATGGTTTATATATTGTTATTGTCTAAATGTTGATATTAGCTTTTGAAGTAACCATTTCTCTAAAGGAAAAAAGAACATCTACTACAAAAAGGTAGAAAAAGAAGCTGGAGCAGAAGGGTTAAGGTAAAAAATCCAATGATAGAGTGCTGACTAACTTTCTACCTCCACATTCCTGGACAAAAGCATCTATATAGCAGTCCACGCTCTATTCACAGCAAGACATATATATACCTACCTGTGAGGGATCCCTCCCTATATTAACTTAAACCCCTCCACACACTATATTCCCTATAAGTTCCTGACACCATAAACTGCGTCTAATACACCCCTGAGGAAGGCGCTAGGCGAAATGCGCCGACTTACAAGACCTTATATGACCAATTAATGTCCTAACTAGTTCATACTGAATATCTGCCTAGCTGTACTATTTCTCCATGATGCTAATGGATGTTAAGATATCGTAATCCTTTGATACAAAATAATGTATAGGAATAAATATTGTTATACCCAAGGGGGTAAGGTTTCATAGAGTTGCCAAGCCTAGAATCGAAAATCTATGTATATGGAAAGAAAGAAAAAAGAGCAGCTTTTTGGAGGCAACATTTGGAACAAATTTATTGAATAATTGATGAAAATGGACTCCTAATTAGACAAAGTCCACCTGTGCTAAACAGCAAGTCTTCAAGTGAGGTGATACAATGCAATGAACATAAAACGATGCACAATATCGCATCGGGTCTTTGTTTTTGTCTGTTATTCCAACGCTTTTCGCCTATTGGCTTCCTCAGGGGATATTTTTTGGAGACTTTCCTTTGACAACCAACCAGACAACCAACTTTGCTTGTAATCTTTCTGTGAACATTGTTGTCAGAAATTATTTTTGTCCAGCACAAAGTAGAAATCTTAAATTATGTGCCATTATAATCTGTCAGTATAAAATCTGTGGAAAGGCTATAAAGTGAATTTTAAAGACTTCACCATAAGCATGTATAAACTGTAAAAATGAGTGTCTACAGCTGACCACCAAACAAATCTATATAACTAGACCCCTGGCTCACAAGCTCAAAAAATATAAAATAGTAGTGGTAAGAAAAAAAAAGTATTCTAAAGCAACATAATTATTATAATTATACGGATTTGTATATAGTGTGTAAAATATAAACCTCTTACCTTGAATTGAATATGTTTTGTTAAATTAAAATTTTTAGCATATAGCTTGATATATTCAAAGTATTTACGGTTAGGTAAGTAATTGGGAAAGTCATCAGGCATTGGAAAGTCACTGAAACACATGATTTCTTTGGACACATTTGTTACTAATGAACTGTAGATGCTGGCTCTCTTATCCTCCACTTCATCCTGAAATGGAGAGTCAATTAACATACCATTTATATAAATTTACAATACACAAATATTGTAAAACTAAATATTGGAAATAAACTCACTGTAAACCTCCAAAGACCTCCAATGTCACAACTTTTTTCAAAACATGTGGGCTCCAATCCTTCTTCCAAACATGCTTTGATAGCTGCCAAGCCACTAACTCCTGCTCCAATTACTGCTACTTTTTTTACCATTGTGCTATCTATAGAATGAAAATATCGTTAGTAGTAAAGTTAGAGGATAAAATTATAGATATTTATAGATATCATTTTGTATTTGCCAAATTTTCTACTGTAGATATGCACTTTCTCTCCAAATCATTTGTTATCTATGTATTCTATTACTGTATACTGCTAGAATATTTGGGGGGAAATGTGGCTTTTATGTTCATAATAAACCTTATGCAGTATCTGCTATGTTACTTATAGACATGCCTTTAAGTAATTTAACAAGTATATAAATCATTTTATCATTTTCCCTTTTTTCCCTCTATTTGTTTGGCCAATTTAGGTTGAATTTATGACTAAAAATAAACAAGTTACTTTATCACGGGATAAATTCCCATGGTAACATCTATATACTTTTCTGTCAGTAATGTATTGCCTTATCTAAGAAAATTAAAAAAATGTACAGGTTTATTATATTGCCACTGCCGATTTGTCTTTCTGCAAGTAATAGTTGTCTGTCTGCCACACTGATTCAGTGCCTTCTCTTGTTTCTATGTCCCTGATTCTGACTTTATAACATTCGGGGTTTGAGTTGGTTTGTTGAAGCCAAAAAAGCAAGGCAATTTGCATCTTCATAAGCAGACTTACGTTAACAACCTACATGTTGATCACAGTGCAGATTTCCTAAATCTTAAAATACCATGTTGAGCTCTTTTTTAGCTGCATGTTTGTCTTTATGGTTGTCATATAATGCAAATACAGTGGTATTGATTTTGATAGCTTACATTATTTAGATTTCTTTCACCTAACTTATTCAAGCTGAAAGAAATCTTTAAATATTCAATCATGTGAAAGGGAATCCCACTTCACTGTAATTCCTGTGCACATGACATGGCTAAACAATAAACATACTTCTTAAAAAAAAAAAGCCCCAATGTGTCTGTAGAGGAATAGAGAAACACTGCCACAAGACAATATTATCATAACTCATTATTTTGCCTTTCAGGAAAAATGTACATCAGTAAGAACATCTATTATATGAAGAGAGAAATTCTATACGAGGACAAAATTATCATATAAGGTCAATGTGCCTTTCAGAAATGTTTTCATAAGGTATATGTCTGCCAAAATTTACAGTATGCAGGCAAAGATACAATTTATAATAAAAAAATACCAAATCTCATTTTAGATTTTGGAGAAAATGTTACTTTTCTAACATTAATGTGCATATAAATATTATTTACTATTATTTACCTAAAAGGTATACAGAAAACCTAAAAAAAAACTAAAAAATTAGTGTACCTGTATGAATGGAATTAGAGGGTTACTTTACAAGCATAAAAATAAACTTTATGGTCCAAATACTTACAGTTAGTAAGAAATGAGCTTGCTAACTTCTGTTTTCATTTGCATTGTATGTTGTCAGACCCATTCAATAAGCAGAGTATTTAAAATCAACTGAAAATGAGCCAGTGATGAAGATTTGGAGTTTGTACAGTGCTTGCCAATAAGATTGTGAAATCCAGTTATGCAAGTTTATACAGTTTACATTAACTTGGTTTACCTAGAATTCCCCACCTCTAAAAAAGCTGACATCAAACAGCCAATCATCAAGCAGCAGCAATAAAAAATGAATATGTTTCCCCAACTATAACATTTCCACCCAGCTGCATCTTTTCAATAATGTTAAAATTAAACCTTGATTTTAAAAAAATATAATGAAAGGTGCACGGTATATCTTATACTTCAATAACAGAAGAAAATTATTATATCCCCTTTTTTCCATATGCAGACACAATAAAAAAACTAAATCAATAAATAAATCATAAACACAGCATGCAACATCTTTTCTGCTTACAATATTTTATTATCAAATATACTAATAAAGTTCAATTAAACGATGATTATTCAAAACATTTTTTCAATGTGTAACCATTTTAGTTTTCATTTATATGTATGTTCTCATACATTATACTCCTTATGGATGGATGTGAACACATTTCCTGCTGTGGATATCAGTTGTTTTGGCAATAATGTTGGCATTATTATAATTACCAAGAAATGCCTGTATTGTTTATCAAATTTTTACATTTTATTTATGAATTAATGTATTTTATATTTGTCACATTTAAAATTAGAGAAAAAATAAATCACAGCAACGTTATTAGAAGATTAAACAAATGTATTTTTTTCTTTTTGCTTTTGATTTTTGCACATATTATTATCATTTATGTAACAAGTTACAACAAAACTTATAAGAATTTAAATAATACAAATAATGAAGTATAGGAATGAAAAACAAATTATATAGTTAGGGAAAGAAATAGATGAAAAAGTAATTGGGATTACTGAGGTTAAATGAGGATAAAACATTTAAAAGGTTTATTAGGTATACATATTTTTTCTTTTTAGAAGGTCTATTCTAAATTGCTATTTTGTAAGGTCTATTTAAAGCTGGGTCTACACGGATGTTTTTAAAAACGCATGTGAACATTTCTACTGCATTTATATGCGTTTTAATGCATTTTTATGCACTTTTATTAGCGTTTTAAATGTTGGAAAACATCTATGTCGCATTTTCCCGTGTTTTTACAACGTTTTAAATGCGTTTACAATTCAAGTGCTTATAAATGCGGGAAACGCTTCATTAAAATCAATGAAAGCGTGTACCCGTGTTTACGGTCGTTTTCCAGTGTTAACCCCTCGTTTTAATTTGGAAATGTAGCAAGCAAGGTTATAGATAACGCTTAAAAAAGCGCCTCAAGGAAACATCCTGGTGTAGAATAGCCTATTGGAATGCATGGGAATTTCAAACATGGGCTTTTAAAGCCTCAGGTTTAACGCTGGGGAAAACGTCGGTGTAGACTAAGCCTAACTGTAGCAGATGCTTAAATATTGTAAATTTTTAATGTGTCACAAAGTTTCAATGAATGATCATTGCAAAGAAAAATCACTAGCTGTCAATGTGTGCATGCTTTTACCCCCTTGATTACTGTTGTCCTTTATTTACCTCAGTGTGGTTTAAATTGAGTCTCAGGGGACATGAATACACTGTAACTAATATGAACTAGGCAAAAAAGTTCTAACACTTTTCTAAGCTGTATGCAGCGATATCATCAGGGACAAAATATTTTCTAGTTAGTTCTATTATAGGAAGGCTAATCACCACAATTAATCTCTTTCAATATGTAACATTTATCTGTGAGTGCTATCAAAATCTATTTTACTTTAATGATGGTTGCTCTTTGACTTTGTCACTGCCTTCTATCCTAGGGCCACAATTTAGCACATCCATAATTAAAATCCATCATTACTTTTAGGGTTCTCTGTTGAAGTCTAGGTGGGGTGCTTGGACTACATATATATAATTATAATTACAGCAGCTAGCAGCTATCAGAGCCCTCGATTTAAAATGCAAAAATGGTAATAAATGTCGACATTAGATCAGTCAAACTGCCAAAAGATTAATACTATAAAAATACCCACATCCAGATTGATTTAATTTAGCACAACTCAAACATCTCAAAGAGAAACATTGAGCCTGATTTATTAAAGTTCTCCAAGACCGGAGAAGATAATCTATCATGGGATAGTGATAGATAGTGATCAAGCAAACCTGGAATGGATTTGTTCAATTGAAAACATTTGCTAGATAATAGGAAATTAGTTTATGAAATCCATTCAGGCCATGTAACACACTCCCTGAGCTATATTACTATAGTGTAATGTTATAACTCCAACCCCAGAACTTTAATTCAGATTGTGCTAAAGTGGTCTATGTTGTCTCTCTTTTCCTGGCCTTAGATTTGGGGTCTTACATTTAGGAAGGAAGAGATCCTGCCACCAATGGCATTTGTTTTGTTCTTTTTTTTTGCCTTTGCCTTAAATCACTTACGGTGGGACTTTACAAGTTCTTTACTCTTGCCACAGGGCTCACCCTAAACAATTAGATTCTCACTGCTACTTATTGCAGAGAAATATGAAATAAGAGAAATAAGCTGGCTGTTTGCATGCTTCCTACTGCCCATGGACCTGATCTATCTGGCCATACAAGCAGGCATTTGCATTAAAGACCATTCATAGGAGAAGCCTTGCCAGCAGAAGATTTTCTCACAGCAAATGGCACCTTCCTTCCAGTGTGTTTTTTACCCTCTTGTGGTCTCTGTCTCTCCTCCTGGATGGAAGCCTGTGCAACTTAGCCTCTGAAGACTAAGATCAGATTGAAATGAAACTCAGTATTGCTTCCTTTGTGAAGCAGTTTTCTTGAAGAGCAGTAACTTTTCAGCAAACCCTGCAGATCTCGGCAGTAGATTGTACCGTCCTGTCTTCCATCTACCTTCATACCAAACACATCCAGCCATTGCCTGAAATTCTTAATCTTGAAACCATCTATTGCACTACAAAGCCATGTTTGCTGACATCTTAGGTCATCCCTGGCTATAGACCTGTGAATCTATTACTAGGGATAAGCGAGAATGCCTCCGGCATTCTCGAAAAATTTCCTCGAAGTTCACTAAATTTTGCAAAACCATCAAAAATAACTATAGGAGGATTATCAGAGCTGCATTCATAAATACAGCCTTGGGAATCCGTCAGTTTAGAATGAGGGCAAGCCCTCAGTTGCTTGGCTGTATTTGTGAATGCAGCCGTGACAATCCTCCTATAGAGATTTCTGATGGTTTCACAAAATTTAGCGAACCTATCGGAACTTTGAGGAATTTTTTGCGAGAATGTCAGAGGCCATAAAGCTGCGGGAATCCACCTGTCAGTGAGCGAACCCCGGGCACTAAAGGTCAAAATGAGGGCAAGCCCTCATTCTAACCTGTAGTGTCTGGGAATCTCTCGCTGAGAGGAGGATTATCGCGGCTGCATGCATAAATACAGCCGTTTGAATTTTCTGGAGTCATTCGGCTTTCATTTATGAATGAATGCGGCCATGGGAAAAATTCTCTTTCATGAGCAGCCAGCGAGACACAGTGTGTTCCTGGATAGAGAAACTCTATCTAGGGACAGATAGTACAGGACAGCAACAGCAATCAGGACAGCAACAGCAATCAGAGGAGCGGAGCTGACAGCTCTGCTCCCCTGATTGGTCTTGCAGGTCCTAAAAATTCTAAAAAATTTACCGAATTGTAGGCCCTTCTTGCCTACATGTTTGGTAAGCGAGAGGGGCCCAATTCGTTGCGAGACCAAATGTAAAAAATTTGCTCGCTCACCCCTAGCCATTACAATTTATTTGCGTCAAAGAGCGGGATGAATGGAAGACTACATCCAACACTAGGCATGAGAACTACTAAAATTTTGTGATGCCTATTTAATGCCCCTGCTGTCTTCCAGCACTTCATTAATGACATTTTTCAAGATCTCTGCAATGTATCCTTTATTGTGTAGCTACACCATAAAATATTTTTTCCCAAGCTTAGCATAGATACCATGTTTGCTCCAACTGGCCTCAGGTCAGCAATTTTAAGTTTATACTACTGACAAGTTTTGACATGTGCCTAAACTAGCAATTCATTAATAAATAATTTTTGTGTGGTTAGGTAAACAAATCAGTAACTATACTAATTCAGACTATATGCATTAAAGAATATGACAGCTAAGTTAATTTTGAGTTGATTGCCATGCCCCCATTATGGCCACCGAATTTATAGAGATGTCAAGGACACCTGCAGTAACATGTCCTAAATGAAAGAATTTAAAAAAAAATGTTTTACAACTAAGAGGTTAAGACTGCTTTTCACAACAGATTGTCGGATAATGAATGAGGTGAAATTCTGCATATTTCAGTTATACAGTTATCTGCAAGAAAGTCATATCATAGTTTTGTTACAATTACAAGCATGTGATATAAATAGTATTGAACAGGAATTTCTAATCTAATGATCTCTAGTACCAAAACGTATAAGTTTTTAAATGGAGCTGCAATACTTTCCCTGTGTTTAACCTCCCGACCGTTAAGCCCGACCTTGGTACGGGCTAAAAAAAAGTGCTATTTTGGTTAACCCCGAGATTTTCCCTACATTAAAATCCCCATTTACCTGGTCCCGCTGTGCTCATCCAGCGTCATGTTCGTGTTCCAGCGTCATCCTCCGTCGATCGTCGATCTCCCTCTCCAGCGTCAGGTGCCCTCTCCTATACCAGTGGGAGTGGTAAGAAGCCGGCCGACATCTTGTGTTCCGCCGGCCGGCCAGCGGAACACAAGATGCCGACCGGCGGAACACAAGATCAAACATTTTTTATATTCATAATATCTACTAGACCCCTATTCGGACATATTTCTGTAAGTTACAGGTCTACAATTTAAAAAAAAAAAAATCATGAAAAACAGTGGAACACTTTTGGTACAGAAATCTAGACCTCAGTGTAACACTCAGGTGGTTAACAGCTTGCTTGTAAGCAGTGTTTTGGAGAACATGACGGGGGTGGTCTCTACACGGGTGTCATGCTGCCACTTACTGCAGAAAGCATCTTTTCTGACATTAACACATATACAGCTTCCTGAACATTGTATTGGGTTGTACCTACATTAATGCAGCTGGCTACTGCATATTTGGAAGCACTGTGTTAAGTATAATCATTTTAAATTGGACAGGAGCACATCTTGAATAAAATTGATATATTTACCTTTTTAATGCTGTAAATTATTAGCACTCCACTGTGGTAAACTGCACATTTGAAACTGCAGTGTTGTAAAACTTTTTTAAGCAGTAGAACCTAAACAAGAAATGGGCAACTCAATTCGCTAGTGCCAGTGTTCTTCCAAGCAACATTAGGTCATAGACTAAGCTTGAATAAGTAGTAACTAAGCCTCAAATATAATAGTAAGGTATCGTCATTACAAAGTTTTTGGTGAATAACGTTCTGAGGAAGTGCCTAAACTATTGAAACTTGTTAATGTATGCAAAGTGGAATAAGCCCATTGAGTATGTCCTATCAGAAAAGAAAGTAATCTATCAACAAGGCCAGTGATTGCTAGATATCAGGACTATAATGATAGAATGAATATACTGCAATCTTTTTGTTCCAGAAAACAATTACAAATAGAACGTGCAACACATATTAATATTTGCAGATTATTCTATACTCTACTATATCGGTGAAAAATCTGTTTCACATTGGCGTATCCAGCAGTCTAATATTTTACAGACCCTCAAGGTCAAAGCCACACTTTTATAGCAGCAGAGGAGGCAGAAAATCATGTTCAGAAATGGGATGCACCTGAGGCTACTCTGAGAAAATCACCCTCCACTTTACAACAATCAGCATCCATATTGGAAAAAGTTTCAAAGGCATTAACTCCTTCCCCATTCAAGTCCCAGAGAGCTATTCAAACAAGTCTCAGATCCCACGTTTTGAAGAAAAGTAACTAAAAAAAAAAAAAAATAAAAGTAAAAGGGACACTTGAAATAAGAAAACATTTTCTTTTCTTTCTATATTTTTAATTATGAAATTTAAATTAATTATGTACACTATATAAAGCATATTTTGCTGGGGTGATATGTGCCTAAATAGCTAAGCTGCTCAAAGAATAGATCAAGATGGTTCATGGGAAAAAAAGGAGTCAGTGTTTTTGTATGTCTTTTTTTTTGTTTGGTATGTCTTTTTTGGATCTCAGCTTTCCAATATATATTCATTTGAACATTATCTGTTAAAAACTAGATAAACCTTTAAGGATGTGAATCATTATATGCCATCAAACGGAATGATAAAATTACGAGGAAAGTTCTGCATCATGTTTCATAGTATTAACACGCTTGGAGTACTAGATAATATGGATAAAGACAGAATATGCAAATAGTTTCATTGAATGTGCAAGGTTTACTAAACTTGAAGAATTTTTAGAAAATACTTACCCAAATGATATTTGGAGACAGAGATATCCACTGGAGAGGGGGTATACCTTTTTTCGCATGTCCATGAATCACATGTGAGGATTGCTTACCCTTTTGGTTCCAACTCTTTATTACATCTGAAAGATTCCCCAGATATATATACTATGGTCATTTCTGACCATTCTCCTATATCGATTGATGTTAGAGAACAAATGCCTAAAGGGAATCATGTTCAATGGAGATTTCCATCATTTTTAAATCAAGACCCTGAGTTTAAGAGAATGGAACTAGCAGCTTGGGCTGAATTTTCGTGTAACAATATTCTTCATAAATCCAACCCTATATTATTCTAGGTGGTGCGTAAAGCATATGGAAGAGGTTGTGTTATGTATTTTATGACTAAGAAAATGAAGGAAACATCTGTAAAATATAAACAAGCTATTAGGGATTTGAGGCTAATTCAACAAGAACTAACAAATAATTCAAATCCAGATAATAAACAGAAATGGTATAAAGCTAAAAGACAATTTGATTATTGGCTTGAACAGTATGAACAATTTAAATTAAAAAATAGAGATTTGATGTTCCATAGGTTTGGAAATAAAATAGGTAAGATGCTGGCGAATTTGATAAGGCAGAAGTACAAACCGACACATATTTCATCACTGTATTCACCAACAGGTGAGGTTGTAAGAGATCCTAAAGTGATTAACCATTTGTTGGCAAAATTTTATCAGAATCTAAACACAACCCTACCTGGTGATTTAGAAGAAGCCGATAGGTATTTGAAGAAAATTAAAACTGACACAAGATATGCGATCTAGACTGAATGCCCCAATAACATCTATAGAAGTGCTAAACACCATCTCAAGTATGGCCAATGGTATGGCCTCCTGGTCCAGATGGTTTCACTATAGAATTTAATAAGATGATAAAAGAATAGATAACTGAGGATATATGTGCTTTATATGATATGCTATGGGATCAGGGATGTTATCTTGCAACAGGTAAAGAAGCACATATTAAAGAGAAAAGATCCAGGATATCCGGAATCATATTGTCCTATATCATTATTAAATATTGATGCAAAAATTCTTTCTAAAATATTGGCAGATAGGATGGCAACTTTTCTCCCATTTCTTATACATGAAACCCAAGTAGGATTTGTAAGAGGAAGGTCAGTGGTTACAAATATATGTAAGGTATTAACGGTTTTGGAGCATGCAAAAAATCATCCAGAGAGGGACTCGGTTGTGATCTCTATCGATGCTGAAAAAGCATTTGATAACGTTAAGATATCTTGGCTATTTACAGTTTTACATTAGATGGGTTTTGAGGGACAGTTCATAGATTTTTTATCGGCTTTGTATCAGAATCCAGTGCTAAGGGTGTCTACTCCTGGATTTTTATCGGAAACTATAAATTTACATAGAGGCACTAGACAGGGGTGTCCTTTTTTGCCCTTATTGTTTAAGTTAGCATTAGAACCCTTTGTCAGGATAATAGAAAATACTGCTGCATTCAATAGTATTGAATATCAGGAGCATAAGGTGAAGTCAGCATTTTTTGAGGATGATATTTTAATATTTTCCGATAATCCATCAATAGACACTCTGATTATACAGTCTGAATTACTACAGTTTGGTAGTTTATCAGGCTTGAAAGTTAAGTTACACAAGAGTGAGGTTCTTTCTTTGAATCCTCAAAGTATGGGGTCATGGGTCTCAAATATGGATTTCCAAATAGCACAGAATAATATCAATTATCTGGGTATAAAAAGTGGAAGATTGCCCTCCTCTGTGTATAATTTAAACTTCCCCCCTCTGTTCTCTAAAGTAATTAGGGAACTTAAACAATGGGGAAATTTGTCAATATCATTTTTTGGACGTTGTCATCTTACAAAGATGGTTTTGCTGATTTTGATTCCTTTGCTAAATTATAGTATCAATTACAAACTATTCCTTTAATTATGAAGCATAAGGACGTTATAACGAAAAATCAAGCTTTCTCATGCTTTTTTTAAACTTTATTTATAATCACAGAAAAGACAATGTACAAAAATATGACCAAGATATCATTTTAACAATATACAAAGGTAAAAAATACGGAGTAAAAAAAATGATGACAGGCTCAAGGTTTTTGTTACAGAGATCGGAGCAGTAAAAATATCAGCAATAAACAGAGATCATAACAAGTATCAACGATGATTTGACATGTTACAATGGTCTAACATTATTTTGGCCCATCCCTTGTTGTGTGAAAATTAAACAGTATAGGCAAAATCATGTCTGACTGTGTCCTCCATTTTCCAAAATTTTCCATGTACCAAACAATACTTGAAAATAAGAAAAACATAGGTTCATAAACCAGTGAACCAAAATACCAACAACCAAAACTCGGGGTAGGGGAGGGAAGAAGGGAGGGAAATTATGCCACGTGGAACAGTGATGCCGGTGTAAGGCTTGGCACAGTTCAGCTGGCTCCAAGGCATGTTCCATATAAGCATACCATTTATCAAAAAATTTTGTCATCTGCGTCTTCCACCTCTAACAAATCCCTACGATATAACATGTCCATTGAGGAGTCTATCAATTTCAACCGAGGTGGATGTGCATGAATGCACTGTAGCATTATTGCCCTACGGGCGGCTAGTAAGCACAAGGATATCCAGTTTTTTGTCTCCCTATTTAGGTTACATACCTGCATATCCCAGTTCCCAAACACACATAGAAGAGGTTCCATTAGCAAATGTAATTTTGTTACCTTCTTAATGTAGGAGAGAACTTCAGTCCACAATATTTGTATTTTGGTGCATTCCCAAAGATTATGTTTGAGCGTCACTTTTTCGCAAACACATCTCAGACATTTAGTTTGCGTGGTCGGGGCAGTGGACTGTACCTCATTAGGCGGGCGGAATATCTTATAGACCCTGTGGATAATCTTGAGTTGTGTCTCCCTCCACAGTTTGTTGGGAGTGGCCTGTCTTACCACAAGGTATCCCTGCACCATTTTATCATATAGGTCTGGGATAGCAAAGTCTTTTTGCCAACCTTGGAACAGGCCAGCTGAAAGAGGTTTAGAGCATTTACAATCTCAGATATATGGATGATTTGGAAGGAGGTATTACAGATAACAGATCTATCATGCAGATAACAGAATCTATCACGCTCCCCCACCCTAGCCGGGCTCGATAGTATCGCCTTACAGAATTTCATAAATTGTAGGTAATATAGTGGATGTGTGGCCTGTGGGGGTAGAGCATATTGCCAAACCAAAGCCCGCAATGTGACCGGTCACCCACGGTCTGTAGACCCTTTGCTGCCCAGACCCGGTAGCATCTATGGCCCAAGCCTTGGCGGAACTGTGGGTTGCCTTGAATATTGTGTTTCAGTTCTTGTGGAAGTTGTGATATTTTATTACGTACATGTGCTATTAAGTGCCAAGCATAAACTGGATCTTTTTCCAATTGTGTGTTGGAGTAAAAAGAGGTATGTATGATCCAATCCATAACATGGCGACTATTGCAGGAGAGGTGTTATAGTGGGTATAATAAATGTGGAAAAGATACCATTTTGACAAGATGGCATTGAATGACAGTGGCAACTTCTCCTATATTCTTAGTTCCCTTTGTATTTTTTTGAATATTGGCGGGTAGTTTAGTTTGTAAAGAGACGTAGGTGATTTGCCTATGTGTATGCCCAGATATGTAATTTTGTCTTTGACAACCGTAAAAGGTAAGGTTGGTATCCACCGCCTGTCTCTTATATTGGTCAGGGGAAGTATCTTACTCTTTGAAAAATATATTTTCAATCCTGCCACTTCTCCAAACAGGGTTAATATATGCTGAATAGTATTTATGTCTGCTGTGGGATTAGAAGTAAACAGTAAGATATCATCTGCAAATAGTGCAGCCCTTATTTCCATATGCTGCACTGTTATCCCATGAAGGGGGGCTGTGGTTTCTATGTGTTGTAACAGGGGTTCAATTGCCAGGTTGAACAAAAGTGGCGAGAGAGGGCAGCCTTGCCTTGTGCCTCGACCCAGTGGTATGGTGTGGGATAAGAAGCCCGGGGTGTTTATCCGAGTTTGGGGGTGAGAGTACATGGCTGCTAATAAATTATAGTACGGCCCTCTTATGCCAATTCTGTTCAGCACTTTGAATAACCACAGGATATGTACGTTATCAAACGTCAATACTTATTATAGCTAGGTCTAGATCTGGGTGACATTTGGCATATTCCAGAACTGCAAACACCCTACGTATGTTGGTATTTCTGGACTGGGAAGCATGGACATGGGAGTAAAATGTGTATTGCTTTTCAGTAGGGAAGCAGTATCTCCAGTAATCATGTAAGCGGTAAGTTGGTTGAAAAGGAGGTGTGCCTCCACTAGGGGCTTGCCCCATAGTTCTATCCTCCTTTACATGCATAACAGTGTTGAAATCTCCCCCAACAACTTTATGGGCTATGGGTTCTCGAAGGAGCCGTTTGGCAACGTCCTGAAAAAACAGGTTAGTAGGGGAATTTGGTGCGTAAATGTTATATATAGATATCTCAGTACCAGAAAATTTTTAATTAATTTGTACTATTCTTCCTAATGTGTCAATTTTTGTGTGAACCACCTCACACAAAAGTTAGTTTCTATGTAATAGAATCAGTACTCCTGCTTTCTTCCCCACTGCTGGAGAGCCTTTCCAACCCACAGCTTTTTCATCCTATCAAAATCTGTTAATGTTAAATGTGTTTCTTGTAATAATGCTATGTCCGCCCCAAGACGTTTTAAATGTCTCAGGACAGACATCCTTTCTTTTGGGGACCTAAGGCCCTTAACATTCCAAAAGATTAAACGAACCTTAGCATTAGTAAGTTCATGAACAACATGAACCTGATATCAACCAGTTGCAAAGAGTGTAGAAACTTCTCACCCATATCGTCCAAGTGGATCAGAAGGAGTAGCAAGGTTCCAGCATGAATACTGTCCCCAAGAAGTTGCCAGGTATGTCCTCCAGGCGTGACTTGAAGTGTCATTCGATAAGACTGCACAGAGGCGACATGCTATCGAGTTTCCGGAGCAGAAAAAAACAACAACAAACGGAGTGCTTCAGGGTAATAAAAGAAAAAAAAAGAAAAACAGAAACAAAACTGTCCTTTTAGTGGACTTCCTTTTGTCCTCATGGTTGTCACCTGTAACAGTTTCATCGTAGGTGGATCCACACCCGTTGAGTAAAGAGTTGCTGAACGTAGAATACTTCACGCCTTTAGTGTACTAAAACAATGGTTTCTCTCGCACTGGAACAAAAGTCACCTGGACTTTGTCTTGTTATTTTCTTCTTTATTTGCCTTGCGTTGAGTGCGTGGCGTCTTTGCTGTTCAGTCTGTCCTGCGCATTGCATCAGTGGATGTGGTTAAATGAGGTGACCCCGGAAATCTTTGAGGCCTGGATGGTTCCAGGCTCTGTGCTGCCTCTGTTTCATCTTGTGTCTGGTCTGGAGCAGAAAGCCAACTCCCAAGAAAATTTTCCGCCTCCTTATAGTCGCTAAATATGTGGTGTGCGCCTTGAAAATTTATATGCAGTGTGGCGGGATAAGCCAGGTGAAACCGTATTTGTCGCCAGTGCAGCGCTGAGCATATTTTTTGAAATTGCAGGAAAGAGATTTTTTCTCTTGCAGGACACATCTGCCAAATAGTTCGCAAAATCCAATAAATTTGTGTCTTCCAGGGGCAATGCTCTTTGGGATCTGTAAGACTGTAAAATAGCCAATCTATCCGCATAGTCACAGTATCGTGCAATAATGGGCCTAGGAAATTTGCGTTTCTCTGTTGACCTAGGCGATATAGTCATTCCACTGGGCATGATTTATCAATTCCCAGTTGTGCTGGAACATAGTTCCATGAGTTGCCCTGTAGAGTAAGTTTCCGGGACCCCCACAATGCGCACATTATTCCTCCGATTATTGTTTTCAAGATCATCAATTTTTTCTGACAAACTAGCTATCTGCTGGCTCATCTCTATAATGATTCCCCTTGCTTGCAATAGATCATCCTGTTCTCAGCATCATGTAAGCATTGGGAGTGCTCCCTGATATCTTGCCTAATTGCTACTCCATCTGGTATCAGCGTGTGATCGGATACAGGAGAACTCACATGTTCAGTAGATGTGTGTAGAGCCCGCGGATGCTGTAGGGTGAGCGGCCATCTTGGAAAGCGGGGTGTGTCCGTGACCCTTCTGAAGTGGCGGTGACTGGGGGCGATCCGACCGTGTCTTTTCCAGGAATCGCTCCATAAGGTAAGGCAGTGCTGCGCAGGTGTAACACCCGAGATCAAGTGGCGTGAAGCAGGCTATATTTAGGCAGATTATGCGCGGGTGAGCAGGAGCCTCTGTAGCGTGCGTCTATTCCATGAGGAGACGAAAATGGAAGTCCTATCATGGTTTTTATGGAGAGGTAGAAGAGCAAGGAAAGTACTGGATAATTTTTTTTTTCCAGTTTCTGCAGGGGGGTTAATCTTCCAAATATCAGATTATAAATTTGGCCTGCTTCTCAAATTTTTCTAATACAGGGTTGGAAGCAGAAATGGTCCATCCCTGGGATTTAAAGACTATTTTACATTGCAAAATTCCATCTTTACCTAGACATCTTAGACAAAATATTTTATTGAGAGATACTATATTGGCATGGAGAGAAAAGTTAGAAAGAACATGTTAATACCAACACATTTCTCCAAAATCTACCTATCTGTGGTTACCCCCAGTTTCCTCAATCAGGTACCAATCAGTCTATCTTCACATTTTAGAAACAGAAAGGATTGGTAGAAACGGAAAGGACTGCAGATCTTTTTGACCTTGGGGTTAGAAATATCATGAATCTGGGAAATCTAAAAAATAAATTCCAGCTTTCAGTAGCAGAAGCACATTTTCTATACTATAGAAAGTTACAAGCTTTTGTAAAATTGTTGATGGATAGACCAGAGGAAGCTCTATACCCAAATGAATATGATTTTATCTTTATCATTGCTAAGTATTTCTACGATATATGCATTTTTATTAAAGCAATTTACCAAACCATTATCTACCTCATATGTAAAAAAATGTCAGAATGATTTCCAGGAAAGTAATTTGGTGGAGATCAGAGGTAGCATTATTAACGAAGTGTGTAGAGAAACCCAATTTATGATTAAGCATAGGGCTTAGAAGGCATTTAGAATTTCCCAAACTGCAACTCAGTTTGGACAGTGGAATTTTGAATGCCCTAAATGTGGGGTCTCTTAAGCTCCTTTAAGTCATGGGCATGCTTCAACATTTCAATATTCTGGCAACGACTGAGAAATATGTATATGTGTCTCATATTTTAGATATGTTTGAATTGATTTTGTCATGTTATATGTTTGCTGCTTGAAGAATACATATGATTTGTCTATTTTTGCATGTATGTAAAAATGTTTATATTTGTGGAAAATATTTTCAATAAAGATATATTAAAAAACAAAAAAAAAGGCGTGCTGTGGATAGCAGAGGCACCTAAGTGGAGAACGAGATGGTCCAGGTTTGTATCTGTCCATAAGATGGTATTTTTTGGTCAGAGATAATAAAAATCTAACATTTTGTGGCACTGTAGTGGCAACTAGGATTGCAGTGTGCAATAAGATAAAGAAAAAACAGCACTGTGGCTTTTCAGGTGCCTACATAAACTTCTCAATGCATCCAATGAATGCTTTATTCATTCATTTTCTTTATGAATTTACAAAAAAATAACAATTGCTATAAAGTCCAAGCAGCCAATGGCAGCATGAGATTGCTCAGGAACCATTCAACTAATCAGCTGCTACACAGCTACGAATCCCCCTCAGCTGTGCAGTCTCAGTGCAGGGGATGCCAAGACAAAAAACACAGCAAAAGGGAAACAAGATGGTTACTGCAAGCCTCAGAGCACCAATACTAGCGCAGAACGCTGCCGGCTGAGAGACTAGGCCAAGCATGTTCTACTGCTGTGGGTTCCCGCCTGGGATTGTTAGCCCCGAAGAATGTCCCTTAACATTACCCCTCCTGACCCTCCACCCATGGTTTTTCAGGATTTTCACTGTGAAACTTTCTAACCAGCTCTTCAGCATGAACTTGGGCTGGAATTTAGCTCCTTTCATCTGTACCGTAACTTTTCCAATCAATTACATTTTGGAGAGAATTTTGTACCCGAGAGTCCAAACCTTAGATTCGTGAAACTGTTGGAGAACTGCAAACGGAGAGGCAGCAGCACATATAACAGACCTGAGGTTTTTCCTGGAGGTGGGTCAGACTGGTGAGGCTCTAAAATGGACTGATAAATCAGGTGAGAGCTGACTGGTAGACAATTCCCCAAGCACATAGTGAGAGGGGCGGATAGATTCAGGAATATAATCTGCACAAGAAAGCATCTGCTTTAACATTTTTGGACCCTAGTCTGTATGTGATAGTAAAATTAAAAAGTGAAAAAAAATAATGTATTCAAGGTTTTATGGTCTGAAAAAATACTGTCACTGGATGGTCTGCCCCTTCCAACCAATGTCTCCACTCCTCAAAGGCTAAATGCAGTACAAACAGAGCCTTTTAGTTTTCCTCCTCAACCTCCCTGTGGTTGACAGCCTTGAAGAGCCCAATACCATAGGCTCCTCAACAAGAGAGGGAGGTGGACTAGGTTCAGAGACAGTTAGAGAGCTGGCGAACGCATCTGGTGCAGTAAGTCTCTCCAAAAAGCGCTTGCGAAGTCTGCAATCAATTGTAATCACTAACAAGATCGTTTTATCCATAGGATGGCATAGAATGGTTAACAAAAACAACTTTGATGGAATCAGATAGACCCCAACGAAAGTTATTTTTAAGTGTAGGATCATTCCATCGGGAACTGACAGCCCAGCGATGAACTTCAGCAGCATATTCCTCTTCCCATCTGTGACTTGTCGGAGACTATGTAATTTTGCTTCTGCATACATAGATAGCTCATGGCTTTGAAAAAGCTGTCCATAGAGGAGAGGGCTGAATCTCCTTGTGGCAGGTTAAATGCTGTGAGTGAGTGAAATGTCTGGGAGTCTTCTTGGAGAAGAGACATGACTAGACCAACTGTCTGAGTCTCTGTGCCAGATTAGAGTGGTCACAAATGGAAATTTAGTTAACAGGAATGCATAAAGTTGTCAAACTTGTGACTCTCACTGGAAAACTTCTCTGGTAATGGCATTTTGGGTTCTGCAGTAGTGTCAGCTGCCACAGAAGGAGCAGTCTTGTCTTTAAATCTCCCACGTGGTTACTCGCTGTGCCAATTGGTTCAGGGCACCCATCAGGAGCCGGACTTATTTTTGTTAATCCTCCATGATAAGTGACAGTTTATTTTTTGGCCTTTTGTAATGTAAGGCCCTAGTCAGCACCAGTATCCACCAGACACCAGTCCCCCAATCTAATGTTGCAGTCTTCACCTTTAGTAAGGCCCCATTCAGCCTTGGTAGACTGGTTGCATCTCCCCGCACATGTCTGCCCCCAGGACTTAGTGTGCAAAGGATGGTGTCTGGGGATGGGCTGGCAGCAGACCAGGGGCCACAGATAAGCAGTACAAGAACTACCAGGTACTCCAGAGTACAAAGCCAAAGTGCACAAGCAGATTCAGGGGTCCCAGGCAGAGGTCGATGAAGGCTGAGTACAAACGATAAGTCAGAGAACAGGCAATGGTCAGCAACAGAAAATCGAGAATCTCTCCAGCACAGAACAGGCACTGGGGACTGAGAGCAGAGAGGCTATAAAGTCCCAGCAGCCAATGGCAGGATGGGTTTGCTCAGGAATCATTCTGCTAATGATCTTGCAGATCTTGCAGCATAGCTCCAAATTTCCCTCAGCTGTGCAGTACAGGGAAGGGAGTGCCAAGAGGAAAAACACAGCTAAAGGGAAACAAGGGTGCTGCAAGCTGCACAGTACTAATTCCTAGAACTCTGCTGCCGCATGTGCCGCCGGCGGAGGGAATACCCTGAGCGTGCTCTACTGCGGTGGGACACCACTGGGGATTGTCAGCCCGAAGGGCGTCTCCTAACAAGTACCAATTGAAAGACAAAAAATGTAGAACTCAGTGGAACCTATCACAATAGATGCCCAATGTCGCCTTGCATTGATTTTCAAATTCACAATTGGAATACAAGGGAGTAAACATACACTATCACACAACTATACACATGTACAACAAGGTCCAAAAAGGTTCATTTAGATATAGGTTTGTGACAGTGGGTATTTTTGAAACAGTCCCCTACTGCCATTCCACTCTATTTACTGCAATGGGAGACTGTCCTGAATACTGAGGGGATCTGCTGACATCTGACTCTTGGCCTCACTATAGAAATATGCAAAACATATGCTAAGCCTGGTATACCCCCTGTACCACAATTTTCCAACTTTGGCTTAGAAGAACCTGGTTTCTGCAGACTAATATCCTCATAGATTTTTGGGGCAAATCATATGTTTTGATTCAAGAGCATTAAACATCCTTGGGAATCACTTCCACAGCTGCTTCATATGCTTTAATCTTTTGATGAGCTCTGTAGCGCTCCCATTTTTTGTGCTTTCTTTCCCAGAGTGGTGGCATTGTTAATTCCTCTGTAAGCTTTTGAAGCATTATGCACTGCCAGAGGTTGTGTCTTCTTTTAATAGATTATCACCGTAGCAGTGATTTGTTTTACATGGAGAAGCCATACTTAGGATGTTGCATTGATACCAATGTAAGACTGTAAAAACACTGATTTTACAGTGATTTGCTACAAAAGTACATATGGTTACAAGATATGATGTGTAAAGCTGGTTTATGACTGTCACTGACAGCTATTAATTCTAGGCATCATGACAGTCAGGACCCTCAGAATCCAATGGGTCAGTACACCATTTCAGATGGGTGCCAAGATGAATGGCTACTGTCCTTGTGCCAAATTTTTTAAATTATTCATGGGACTGAAGTGGTTAATAAAATACATTATTATTTATTATTTCATTTATTATCCTATTATACATTATTTATATCTGCCTGTTAACCTACATGTTATATTTGCAAATCACATTTTTTTGCTTCAGATGTATGTGTATGCCAAACCAAAAACTACTTTTCTTCTACTATAACAAAAAAGTGCATTCTCAGTTGTGACATCGTCCACAAGATGGTAAATGAGAGAAAAACTCAAGGCAGATTTGAAAAAACATTTTTCCAATTGTGTGCAAAACTAGGGGGTTGGGGGCGAGATTTAGCTACACATACAATTATTGAGTTTCTATTGATTGGACCAAATGACAAGAACATTTATATACTTTGATTTCCTCAGCATGTATTTTCCTGTTTACATTATGCAGACTATGAATACTGTGAGTACAGATATCTGCACTGACTGATTATCTGCTGCAATGACAATAGTTGAGTGACAAAGATACCATACTTATTTTTTTTCCTTCCCTCAAGAATAGGATATTAACCTGAAAGAATATATCAGAACACGTCTATATTTGTCATTTGTGGTAAAACATACAATTTATAGTTGAAACAAATATATCTGTGTTATTTGGTAACAAATATAATCATGGTATTTGTATTTTTAGTAAACAATAACAAAAATTATAAATCCATAATATCTTCTGAACCATAAAATAATTAGCTTTTTTATATTAATATAATGCATCTCTAACTGCAATTTTAAAAAATGAAGATTTTTCACAGATAAATGGATTTTAATTGATTGCTGAAGGTGACAAGAAAAGGTTTTTAGCACACGGTTTATGCACACATTTTGCAGCCATTAGGTAAAGCAGAATGACTTCCCTAATATATGCAGAGCATTATCATGGAGTAAAGATAATAGAAAGGGCGTTAGTGATATAGGTGGTCAGGGTATTTTCTGGGATGGTCAGCTGTTTCAGTTGGCTGTTTAAGAGTAAGCTACGTATAGGTTATTGGTTTTACGTGAATATTTTGAACAAAAGAAGCCAAGGTCCATATTTTCTGCAATAGGAGTTCCTTCTTCTTGACATTTAACAATAGAACAACTTTAGACAGGTATTATATATCATCCATTCAATGCAATACACTCCCATTATGGGAGTGATCAAAGGGTATACATTTTACGTTCTAGAGGAGCATGTGACAGCATACATACATGTACACACATTTTTTTTTTCATTTTTGCTTTGGTACATGCTTCAATTATCATTGTCTAATATTTGTGTACACTAGTTTTGGTAATCCCCATCCAATGATCAGCTAAAAAAAATCATGTATTTTAGTTGAGAGATGGTACTAACCTGTTCAATAAGTTGTTGTGAGTGGGGCCAATTGAAAACCTTCAAAAAGGAAACCCATAGAATGCAGCTTACTTATCTTGGCAAAGGAGTACAGAAGAATATTATAACTTTAACCAATTACCAGGATAAGTTAAATAAATGTAAAAACAAAATGAAAAAAAAAATCATTTAAAAAAAGGCACACATCAATTTATAAAAAAAAATAACTTTAATTTATGACCCCAGAAGTAAATCCAATAATAATCACATCATGCAGATATGTAATCCAGTATCAAACATTATGAGTACCAACCTATTAATGTAAAATACTCCAGCTCCCAATGCTATTGGGAATTTGAGGTCCCCAGCTGGTGATTAGTAAATACAATTTCCAGCAGACAAACACTAGCCCCCACACTGCCCTCTCTCTCTCTTTTTTCATACGTGGAAAATGGTTCACTATTTATATTAAGAAACAGTACTTTATAATCCTGTCCTGGGGAAAGGGGTGGTGATCTGGGTCCCTTATTAGAAAGGACTTTCAAATTCCAGTGAAACCCCATCCCCCTACAGGAAAGGTTGTGGGGAAGGGGGACATGTACCTCAATTATGTCCACCCCTCCACTGTAGAATAACCATGGAGGTGTAGCGTAGACCTGATAGTTATGAAGGTAAACATAAGAAATATTTAGGTTGGCTGGTCATTGCTAGGCTGAATTACCGCATTTCCCCAAAAATAAGACAGGGTCTTATGATTATTTTACCTCTGAAAATCGCATGAGGGCTTATTTTCAGGGGATGTCTTATTTTTCTCATGTGCAAACAAAATTTATATTTATTCATGTACAAAATCTGTTTTATGTACAAAAAATCTTTAGCAACCAATTACTTTGCTATAAAAAGATACCTCTGTGTTACCTGTGACCTTTCAAAATCACATATTTTTCTGTTATATACAAGAAGTCATGAATAAGAATAGACAAAAATGATTAATGAAAAAAAACACAGCTTTATAAGCAAAAAAGTGCAACATAACAAGAAAATGTGCTGACAATTAACATATGATAAGTTGCTAATGAATGAAATACTAGCAAGGACCCTTTAAAAAGAGAATCCACCACCCTCTTGTAATATCATACCAGTAGGTTAATTAAACCTGCAATTTCTTCACCCCTTGCTCCAGTGCTTTGAAACCACTGCTCTCTCTGCTCTCTCCGCAACTCTCTAACCGCAACGTCCGAAGAAGCCAATACGGCTTGCTTTCGGGGGAGGGATTATTATATTATATATTATATATTATATTTCACCCTTTCTTGATTAGCATGCTACGACTTACTTTCAGGGTAGGTCTTATTTTCAGGGAAACACGGTACTTACAAAAATCAGGGGTACTTCAATGTGGATAATTTCATGGTACCGTCCACTGTTTTTAAGCACCACAATAGTATTATGTAAGTAATCTATGATTAATCATATTGTATTGATCTACACAATATTTTTTTGATATATGGTTTATTATACCATATTTACATGCTTTTCTTCTTACATTTTTTCTGAGTATGGATTGGTGATTATTTTCAAAGCACCTGTCACTATGATCTCAATATTCACCTAAAGAAGCCACTTTGGCAAAACGCGTCGGGCCAGGAGATAAGCTAACAACCTTAAGACAGATATCTACTGTATGGATAATATAATGTTTTCATATAGACTAGGAGTGCTATGTTGGCAATAGGACTACCTAGACTCTATACACAATAAACACAATAAAGTTAACCTTATATATGCCTCAAAAGCCTACCTTTCTCTTTATTTCTCCCTTTTCAAGTATTTACCTTATTCTAATTTTATAGAATTTATATATAATTATATATAATTAGAATCTTTTTACACAAAATGTTCCCAACAAGCCTTTCCTGTAAATACTTTTCTTCCTTAGCATATAACAGGCTTTACTGGTTTCCAGAGTGTTTTGCACACAGCTGAATAATTGGAGAATAGACATTCCTTTCTCCCAAAGGATTAGTATGAAGTTTCAGCTAAACAGACAGAGCTAGGTAGTAACGGCTGCTACACCCTGTTTTTAGAGCCTAGGTTCAATTATGCAAACACATTATCATGAAAGCACCTGGTATTAAATGGTCAACAATATAGTTAACAAAGAAAATAAACTAATAAATAGACCAACACGTTGGTTTGCTTTTTGAAAGAAAAATATATTTACCACGAACAGATAATACTTTTGTTGTTTTCTTTATTATTTTTAGGGACTAAAAAATATGATTTTAGGAAATATATATTTTACCCTTAAATATGAAATACAGTCATGTGAAAAAGTAAGTAAAGCCCATTGAAATTTTATAACATATTTGAACAGGCAAATAGAACTTCTTTTAAACTTCTTTCAAGTAAAAGTACAATACTTTATTTGAACATAGGACACACAAAACATTGTGCTTTCATTCACATATTCTAAATTTAGAAAAAAAAAATGTGGGTTTTATCATGTGAAAAAATAAGTATGTTACTACATTTATTTATAGGTGGAGTCAACTATATGATATAGTCAAATTTTAGGGGAGGAAGAAAAATAATTCACATACAAGGTTACAAATCACAAAGTCTTGTTTAACATAGTACTGAGGGATCATTATCAAGCAGGCGATATGCATACCATGTAGTTTGTTCGAAGAGGAGATCATTTTTTGTTTAATATTCAAAGGGAGAGTGGCAATACAAGATTCCCACACCGAAAAAAAATAGCCACACAAGTTTCTTTATCCAAACATGCCTCCTTCCATCTGAAAGACGTACCATAGTCTTTCACTAAACAAGGCTCTTTGAATGCAGCCTTTTCCCCTCATTTCCCATTCACCTAATTTATGTCAATACCAAATCATGTTACTTGCAAGTCTTTTTGCGAGATTTATTCTATCATATGGTGTATGTCTGCTAGATCAGTGTTTCTCAACCTTTTTAATGTTGCTGGCAAGGCCTTATACAGGCCTCTGAGTAGAGGCAGAGAGGGCCAGAGGGGTTTCCTCTGGTCCAAAAATTAGCCACCATGTTTCACTGCTCCATTGCAAGCCATACACAGGCTTCAGAGTTCAGGGGGAGGGCCCTGAGGGGTTCTTTCAGTCCAAAAATTAGCAAGTTATACAGCTCTGTTACAAGTTATATAGGCCTCACAGGAGTAGGGACCGCATTGCTAACTGAAATCTCAAGCTGGGGGTAGTGCATCGTCAATACCACCTAGAAGTCTGTAATACAATTTTTGTGAATGGAGTACTGATAGGCAGCAGCAGGAGTGGGCCCCGGGACGAAGTGTGGACCGCATTGTTACCTGGCATATAAAGCTGTGTGTACTGCATCATCAATGTCACCCAGAAGTGTAAAATTTAGGTGAATGGAGTACTGGCAGGCAGCAGTAGCAACAGCAGGAGGAGGAGGCGGTGGACCCTGAGATGGAGCATGGACAGCATTGGTAACTGTCATAGAGAGCTGGGTACTGGGCAGGTGGCAGCAGTAACAGCAGCAGGAGGAGGCGGTGGGCCCTGAGACGGAGCGTGGACAGCATTGGTAACTTGCATCTAGGGCTGGGTACTTGGCAGGCAGCAGCAGTAACAGCAGGAGGAGGCAGCGGGCCCTGGGACATAGCATAGATGGCATTAATAACTGGTATCTAGAGCTGGGTGTAGTGCATCGTCAATGACACCCAGAAGTGTACAGTTTTAGTGAATAGAGTACTGACAGGTGACAGCAGCAAAAGCAGGAGAAGGAGGCGGTGGGCCCTAAAACGGAGCATGGACCGCATTGGTAACTGTCATCTAGAGCTGGGTACCGGGCAGATGGCAGCAGTAAAAACAGGAGGAGTAGGCGGTGGGCCCTGAGACGGAGTGTGGATGGCATTGTTAACTGGCATCTAGAGCTGGGCACTCGGCAGGAGGAGGAAGCGGTGGGCCCTGAGACGGAGAGTGGACAGCATCGGTAACTGGTATCTAGAGCTGGGTACTGGGCATGCAGCAACAGCAGCAGGAGGAGGCCGTGGGCCCTGAGATGGAGCTTGGATAGCATTGGTAACTGTCATCTAGAGCTTGGTACTGGGCAGCGGCAACAGCAGGAGGAGGAGGCAGTGGGCCCTGAGACGGAATGTGGACAGCATTGGTAACTGGCATCTATAGCTGGCAGGCGGCAGCAGGAACAGCAGGAGCAGTAGGTGGTGGGCCCTAAGATGGAGTGTGGATGGCATTGTTAATGGGCATCTAGAGCTGGGTACTTTGCAGTCTGCAGCAGTAACAGCAGAAGGAGGAGGCAGTGGGCCCTAAAACATAGCGTAGAGGGCATTGGTAACTGGCATCTAGAGTTGGGAGCAGTGCATCGTCAATGTCACCCAGAAGTGTACAGTTTTAGTGAATGGAGTACTGACAGGTGGGAGCAGCAACAGCAGGTGAAGGAGGTAGTGGGCCCTAAAACGGAGAGTGGACTGCATTGGTAACTGTCATCTAGAGCTGGGTACTTGGCAGGCAAGGGCAAACAGGAGGAGTAACTATGACTCTCTTAAGGTAGCCAAATGTCTCGTCATCTAACTGCTTACCCGCATTAATGGATGAACTAGATTCCCACTGTTCCTAACTACTATCTAGCGAAACCACAGCCAAGGGAAAAGGCTTGGCGGAATCAGCAGGGAAAAATGACCCTGTTGAGATTGACTCTAGTCTGTGAAAGACATGACAGCTGTAGGGTAAGTGGGAGTATGAAGAGGTTAAGACCGTAGAGCCTCCAACTATTGATGAATGTGAAGGGCCTGAGGCTTCCCCTTTCATGGACAGTGTAGGGGTCATAGCAATTGGAAACATTGCTGTGTAGGGGACTGCCTTTTCCTGTCTGCTAGCTGTAACTCTTTAAAATGCGGCTATGGACAGCAATGGTAACTGGCATCTAGAGCTGGGAAAAAGAGAGGCGGCAGTAGCAACAGCAGGATGAGGAGGCAGTGGGCCCTGAGACGTATGGTGGAAAGCATTGGTAACTTTTCTCTAGAGCTGGGTACTGGGCAGGCAGCAGCAATAACAGCAGGAGGAGGAGGCAGTGGGCCCTGGGACAAAGTGTGGACAGCATTTGTAACTGGCATGTAGAGCTGGGTACTGGGCAGGCGGCAACAGTAACAGCAAGAGGAAGAGGTGGTGGGCCCTGAGATGTCATGTGGACAGCATTTGTAAGTGGCATCTAAAGCTGGGTACTGGGCAGGCAGCAGCAGTAACAATATGAGGAGGAGGAGGAGGTAAGCCCGGAGATGGATCAAGGACAGCATTAAAGATTGAGGCCATCACCTAAATGGACAGTGTAGAAGCTGTAGCTACTGGAGACATTGCTGTGTAGAGGATTGCCGTTTCCTATCTTCAACTTTGTAAAATGCGCCATGGATAGCATTGTTAACTGGCATCTAGAGTTGGGTACTGGGCAGGTGGCAGCATCAGTTATAGCAGGAGGAGGAGGCGGTGGGCTCTGAGACCCCTCAGGAGACAAGGAGAGCAAGCAAGCAAGAGAGCAGCAAGCAAGAGAAGAGAGCTAAATTCTCTCAGTTCCCCTTTTTACATAGTTAATTCTCATTAGGTATCCTTGAGGCTTTTGGATTAAATACTGTATGTGATCTGTACTATTGGTTACTGTAACGTCAGGAATTTACTAGGCCTCCTAGCTAAGTTGATATGGGCAGCTGCAGGTAATAACAGGCGGGGTCATCTAGTTTTAGTTGTCACCAAATGGTCTGCATGGGCCATCAACCCAATCCATCTGTTTAATTATGCCTCCATCTTCGGCTGACTCAGGCTTGATGGATTTATTGCCCCTTGAAGGCCCTACTGGTGATCTTTTTTATCATCTTTTTGTTACTTCTGTGAAGTCCTGGACTTGGAGACCCCCTAGAAGGGCCATATAGCCAGATCAAGATAAAACAGGTTTCATGTTTAAACACAACATTCCTGCACTGTATTCCTGTATTGTTTCATGCTACTTATATACAGTCTAACTATTAGGATATCTCCTACAGTGTACTATATACATATATCGCCGCACACACACACACATATATATATATATATATATATATATATACATACCTCTATATACCTATACATATCTATTAACATTTTCATAAACAATCTTGAGGTGCAACATGCTACTTTTTTATGTTACATTCCACTCATTCACAAACTTGCTTCATTTATAGTTACATTTGTTGCAGTTGTTGTTTTGATACTTTTGTTTTGGTTGCAACACTGCAAACTAATTTCTATCAATCTGGATATATACTAAGTAGCACATTCAAATATGTCATCACACAATATATGACTGTAAAAAAATGTGAACAAACTTTATGACCTGAATAAAATTTCTTTTTAGTTTGCCTTTGGGAGAAATCAAATATTTTAGTAAAGGATTATAGGCAAACATGTTATAATACATGTATTTAGGAACCATTAGTGATTTAATTTGTGTGTGAATGTAAAAATACATTTAAAGGTATACAAATACATATGCATTTTCATTAGTACTATTTTAACTGGACTGGTTTGTGGGGGGGTGTTAATCAAGTAAGTTTGCTTGGATGTTATGCATTGATGTGATTTTTTGTAATCCTCATTATTTTTACTTTCACCTGTTGCTGCAATGTTTTTGTGCCTGGTTTGTAATGCCAGTTTCTGTTATTTAGCAATTCTTCACCTATGTTTTGTCTTATTTTTATACAAGTTGAGACTTGAGTACAAATGTCTGCATGGTTTCCACTCCAGAGTGCTACTTGACCCCCCTTGTTGCCTTTGTCCCATTGTCACATATTGGTATTTGAAGTTATTATGTACTTATTCCTTTTCTGAATAATTTGTCATGGTTTTTATTTCGCTTTTTTTGTTGTTTTTTTTTTAAGTCTGACATTTGCACTCATTTTGATTTGCCGCCACACAACTCCTCTGCTCATTTGTAGTAGTGTTATAGGTTTGTTGTCATTGTGCTGTGCTGCCTGATCTTAGCACTATTGTATACAAACACCCTTCCACTTTGCTGTCCAAACTGGTTGTCTAATAGTTATCCAGCTGAGTTGCATACTCATTCTAACACACCTGATGGTGGAAGGAGGTCCAGAATGCCAAGCCCAACATCAAACCACATTTATTAGCAAGCTCACAAGCAGAGTCAGGCAATATTGGAAATTAACAGATGTGGTGTTGTTGCTTAACTTAATGGTAATTAAATACTTGAGTGTATGCATTATTTAGGTGTTTACACAAAACAAATAGTACTAGTATATCAAACTTCCAGGGCCAAATCAACTTTGTGGCAAACATTTTCTTGCTTCTCCATCCTTTCAGAATATTTCTGCAGGTTTGAATGACTCATTGACTCAGTGACTCATCAGTTGACTCATTTAAGGCAGTGACATTGCTATTATGAATTTGGACTTGAGCTCTGCCATTTTCCTTTGTGTACACAGAGCTAAAAAAAAAGTGTTCAGTAAATCTGCCTTGTCTTTATCCCCAGTTACCAACCTAGGGACATCCTTTAAGGGCCCTACATGCTCAGATCTGAACTTTTTGCTATTAATATATTTGAATATTCCCATTTCTGTTCTGTGTTCTTTGAGAACAATATTGTCTCCCAGTCCAAGTCACAGAGAGCTGCCATTAATAATGGAAAATTTGCTCTCTTAAAATTAAATGTTTTTATCTTTCCTGTTTTTGCTTCATGTTTACAGCTAACATTAAATAAAATCATATTATGGTCGCTGCTACCCAGATTCTCTTTTATTTGCACATTTGTTATTAGCTCGGCATTGTTAGAAAGAATTAGGTCCATAAAATTATACCATATACCATAAAATTATCTTGTAATAAATTTACAAATTTCCTCCCTTTGCTGTTCCTGTAGTGCCAATACTCCAGTCAATGTCAGGGTAGTTGAAATCTTCCATGATTAAAACACTTCCACTTTTTGCTGCATTTTTTATCTGTGCTAGTAATTGATTTTCTATTTCTTCCCTAGCACTGGGGGGCCTATAGCAGACTCCAATCATTAATTGTGTCTTATTCAACCCCACATTTAATTCCACCCAAAATGCCTCAACCTCATTGCTTGTTCCATCCGCAATTTCTTCTTTCACATTCACTTTCAGATCACTTCTTACATACAGACAGACATCGCCACCCTTTTGTTTGACTCTGTCTTTACGAAAGAGAGTATACCCAGGAATATTGACAGCCCAGTCATGTAAAGAACAAAGCCATGATTCAGCAAAGCCAATAAGTCATAATTCTCTTCACTCATTAAGGCTTCCAACCCCCCCTATCTTGTTTGCTAGACTTCTAGCATTGGTGCCAATGTTGGTATCCTTGTTTGCCAAATCATTTTGTTTTTCAGTACAACTAGTATTTCACAATCCAATGTTTGTTTATAACATGGTAAGCTCCTTACAATTATCCATAATCCTCCCCCAAACTATCCTCAATCCACCCTTTTTATTTTCAAACTGCCGTTTTTTCTAACTCCACTTGATTAACAGTCTACTTGTTTCACAAACAGTGAGCAAGCTCAAAATGAGTGCCACAGGAACCTAAATCACCCGTGAAGCCTTGACCACTCCCCCTTGGAGGTCAGCAAAGAAAAAAACTGTTTGAAACAAAACTGACAGTCAAGCAAAAAAAAAAAAAAACTGTTTAAAACAAAACTGAGTCAAGCAAACACCACTCCCAAATGAACAATATGCACAATATGCACAATATCTTGCAATCTATCACAAATGCCAGGAAAATTTCTATATTTATCTATAAAAATACAGATATTTCATTCTGATAGCACTTAGTATCTATCCAACAACCCATACATTTTCTGTATTTCTGTAAAAAAATACAGACATTTGATTCTAATCCTACTTGCTTTCTATCAAAA
>NC_092865.1:33004907-33005986 GCF_032062135.1 Pyxicephalus adspersus | reverse complement strand
AAAAAAAAACATAAAATGTCTGTATTTCTCTCTAAAAAATACAGATATTTTATTATAATACCTCTTGCAATCTATCACAAAACCTAGAAAAATGTCTGCATTTAGCTATAAAAAAATACAGATATTTCATTCTGATCCCACTTGCTATCTATCAAAAAAGCCAGAAAAATTTCTGTATTTGTCTCCAAAAAATACAGATATTTAATTATGATACCTCTTGCAATCCATCAAAAAAAGAAAACAGAACAATTTCTGTATTTATCTATAAAAAATATAGCTATTTAATTTGGATCTCTCTTTATACGTTTCAAAAAAGCGAGAAAATGTATATATTTCTCTAAAAAAATACAGATATTTTATTCTGATCCCACTTGCTATCAATCAAAAATGCGATAAAATGTCTGTACTTTTCTCCAAAAAATACATATATGTCATTATAATACCAATTGCTATCTTTCAAAAAATACAGAAAAATGTCTGTATTTCTGTTATAAAAATACACATATTTCATTCTGATCCCACGTATTTCTGTATTCCTCCCAAAAAATACAGATATTTCATTGTGATACCTCTTGCAATCTATCAAAAAATCCAAAAAACTCTGTATATCTCTCCAAAAAAAAAAAACAGTTATTTATTTATACCTCTTGCAATCTATCAAAACATTTATGTATTTATCTATAAAAAATACAGATATTTCAATCTGATCCCTCTTGCCAAGAAATGTATACATTTCTCTAAAACAATACAGATATTTAGTTCTGATACCACTTGCTATCCATCAAAAAATCCAGAAAAAAATCTGTATTTCTGGTAAAAAATACAGATATTTCATTGTAATCCCACTTGCTATCTATCAAAAAAGCCCTAAAAATGTCTGTATTTCTCTCCAAAAAATACAGATATTTCCAATCTGTCACAAAAGCCATAAAAAATTCAGTATTTCTGTAAAAAAAAATACAGATATTTCATTCTGATCCTACTTGCTATCTATCAAAAATGCCATAAAAATGTCTGTATAGAGATATTTAATTATGATACCTCTTGCAATCTGTCACAAAAACCAGAAACATTTCTGT
>NC_092865.1:33002890-33004227 GCF_032062135.1 Pyxicephalus adspersus | reverse complement strand
ATCTATCAAAAAATCCAGTAAAATATCTATATTTCTATCCGAAAAATACAGATATTTCATTATGATGCCTCTTCCAATCTTTCACAAATTCCATAAAAATGTCTCTATTTCTGTAAAAAAACATAGAGATATTTAATTCTGTTCCAACTTGCTATCTATCATAAAATAATAAAATTTAAAGAATTTCTTTATTTCTCTCTAAAAAATAGAGGTTTATAATTATGATACCTCTTGCAATCTATCCATATAAAAACAGAAAAAATTCTCTATATGTCTACAAAAAATACATATATTTAATTCTTATCCCTCGTGATATCTATCAAAAAAAGCCAAAAAAATGTATATATTTCTCAAAAAAAAAAAAAGAAATTTTATTCTGATATCACTTGCTCTCTATTGAAATTCCCTAAAATTTTCTGTATTTCTCTTCAAAAAAATACAGATTTTAAATTATGATACTTCTTGCAATCCATTACAAAAACCAGAAAAAAAATCTGGATTTATCTATAAAACATACACTTTTTACATTTTGATCTTACTTGCTTTTTATAAAAAAAAGCCAGAAAATGTTCTATAAAATGTTCTATCAAAAAATCCAGAAAAAATTCCGTATTTCTGTAAAAAATAAAATACAGATATTTATTTCTGATCCCACTTGCTATCTATCAAAAAAGCCAGAAAAGCCAGAGATTTCTTTTGCAATCTTTTACAAAAAAAGAGAAAAATGTCTGTATTTATCTTTAAAAAATACAAAAATTTCCTTCTGATCCTACTTGCTATCTATCCAAAAACACAGACAAATTTCCGTATTTCTCTAAAAAAAATACAGATATTTCAAAATAATTTCATAAAAATTTCTGTAAAAAATACAAATATTTCATTCTGATCCCACTAGCTATCCATTAAAAAAATTATTTAGCCATATAGCCATCAAAATTTCTGTATTTATCTCCAAACATACAAATATTTAATTATGATACATTTTGTCTATCACAAGCTATCACAATAAAGCAGAACAATTTCTGTATTTATCTATAAAAAATACAGATATATAATTGTGATCCCACTTGCTATTTATCAAAAAAAGCCAGAAAAATGTCTGTATTTCTCTTCCAAAAATACAGATATTTCATTCTAATTCCTCTTCTAATCTGTCACATAAGCCATAAAATTGTCTCTAAAAAAAAACTACAGATTTATCATTCTGATCCCACTTGCTATCTATCAAAGAGGCCATAACAATTTCTGTGTTTCTCTCCAAAAAATACAGATATTTAATTATGATATGACCTCTTGCAATATATCACAAAAACCAGAAAAAAAACTGTATTTTATCT
>NC_092865.1:32999559-33000949 GCF_032062135.1 Pyxicephalus adspersus | reverse complement strand
CAATCTATCACAAAAACCAGAAAAAAATCTGCATTTATCTATAAAAATACAGATATTTCATTCTGATCCCACTTGCTATCTATCAAAAAAGCCAGAAAAAATTCTGTATTTGTCTCCAAAAATACAGATATTTAATTATGATACCTCATGTAATCTATCAAAAAAAAAAAAAACAGAATGATTTCTGTATTTATCTGTAAAAATACAGCTATTTAATTCTGATCCCTCTTTATATCTTTCAAAAAAGACAGAAAATGTATATATTTTTTCTAAAAAAATACAGATATTTTATTCTGATGACACTTGCTATTTATCAAAAAAGCCATAGAAATTTCAATATTTCTGAAAAAAATACAGATATTTCATTCTGATCCCACTTGCTATCAATCAAAAATGCCTGAAAAAATTCTGAATTTCTTTAAAAAAAAAATATAGATTTTTCACTCCGATCCCACTTGCTATCTATAAAAAAGCCAGAAAAATTTCTGTATTTATCTATAAAAAATTCAAATGTTTCATTCTGATCCCACTTGCTATCTATGAGAAAAGCCAGAAAAGTTTTTATATTTCTCTCTAAAAAATACAGCTATTTAATTATGTTACCTCTTACAATCTATCACAAAAACCAGAAACATTTCTGTATTTATCTATAAAAAAAATACAGATGTTTAATTCTGATCCCACTTGCTATCTATCAAAAAAGCCAGAAAAATGTCTGTATTTCTCTAAAAAAAATACAGATATTTCATTCTGATACCTCTTCTAGTCTGTCACAAAAGCCAGAAAAATTTCTGCGTTCCTGAAAAAAAAAATACAGATTTTTAATTCTGATACCACTTGCTATCTATCCAAAAGGACAGAAAAAATTCTGTATTTTTCTACAAAAATACAAATTTTTTATTATGAATCACAGCTCTGTTACAAGTGATATAGGCCTCAAAGTAAATAGAGGCAGAGGGACCTGACAGAGGTCCTCTATAAACAAAATTAGCCAGTTGTACAGCTACATTGCAAGTTATTGGCCTCAGAGACAGAGCAGAGGTTGAGGGCCACAAGGGGGAGGAGTAGAAGGAGATGCAGAATGCTGTGAAGTGCTCTTCCCATCAAGGTGTCAGAGGACCGTAGAGCAGTTGATGACTAATCAGTTCACTCTGCAGAGAGGGTGTTGAAGGTTTTGCCGATCCAAGCCTTCTTCATTTTAATAAAAGTGATTCGGTCGACATTTTCTGCAGAGAGCCGAATCCACTTGTCACTCACTACTCCCCCAGCTGCACTGAACGCTCTTTCAGATAACACACTTGCCGCTGGGCAGGTAAGAATCTGAATGGCATGTTCTGCCAGCTCCGGCCACTGCTCAAGCTTGGATACCCAGTAGCCCAGTGGGTCCTGG
>NC_092865.1:32984474-32999214 GCF_032062135.1 Pyxicephalus adspersus | reverse complement strand
TTGCAATCCAATAGTTGTCAGTATTTGTTTTTATGTGTTGTATGTGCAGATCTTTGGCTATGCACTCCTACATGAAGGCTGTCATGTGGCTCAAAGTTCTGACAGCTGAGGTAATTCTGTACCCACACTCCTGTGGGTCGAACAGCAGCACAGGGTCGTCCTCTTCTTCCTCCTCCATCTGGTCTTGCCTACCATGGAACATGCAGCCTTGTGTTTGGGTGGATGGATGCCATGTACCATCGATATCCTTCTCTGCCCCTTCCACCCCTTCTCCCATGCCTGCAACGTCCTCCTCATCCCCTTCCACCTCCTCCTCTTCCTGGATTTGTGGTACACTATGCCTAGTAGACACGCATGTCCGAGATGATGTTTGAAACGTCATCTCTTGATGCAGTGTCCACTCTGTGTCATGTCTGAGATCCACCATCATCTGTTCCAACACGCATATGATGGGGATGGTGTCACTGACACAGGCCTGATCCCTGCTTTTTATCCTGGTCGCCTCTTCAGAAGGTGCCAATACAGTGCACAAATCCTCAATTTGCAGCCACTCTGCAGGGCTGAAGAAAGGTAGTGTAGTTATACGTCTGAAACGAACAGACTCTGCCACGTAATCCACCACCGCTTTCTGTTGTTCAGCCAGCCACTGCAGCATTTAAAAGGTGGAATGATTAGGAGTGGGCACATCACAAATTAACCGGTGAACTGGCAGATTGAGATTTCGCTGTAAATCCACCAATCTGGCACTGGCTGTGTACGACTGGGTTGACAATGCGTTGACAACTTTCTGGCCTCCAGCAACAGTGGCTGGAGGCCTGGGTAATTCCTAAGGAAGTGCTGTACTATGAGGTTCATGACTAGAGCTAGGCAAGGTACATGTGTGAGTATCCCACAATGCAGGGCTGCCAGCAGATTGGCCCATTGTCACACCCAACCTTGCCTGGCTAGAGTGTGTTGGGAGTTAGCCATATGACCTCCCGCTCCCGCAGGGCACTTAGAATGGTTGCGCCTGTGTGGCTGAAGGAACTCAGGCTTCACAACCTCAGGATTGCGTGGCAATGTCTGAATTGTGCACGGAAATAGCAAACTGCAGGTTGTTGCTGGTGGTGAACAGATGCTGCCGAAAGGGAGGTGCTTGGTCTCCACGGCAAAGTATCCCTGGAGGAAAAGTTGAGACACAAGAGTCAAAGGGGGAGGTTGAAGTTGAGGTCGAGGAGATTGCATGGCGTTGTGCTCTGGGCGGAGGTAGGTATGCAGGCCTTGCTGCAGCTGCATCTTCCCATGCTGCCACCAAAGTTACCCAGTGGGCTGTATAGGAAATATATCTTCCCACTGCATGCTTGCTCGACCAATTGTCAGGTGCACCTTGCCAGAGTGCTGCAGGGCCATGGACACATTGCTCAGCACATGTTCATGCAAAGCTCCACAAAGTTCCACAGAGCTCTGTGCTTTGACCAGGTGTTCCCCCCAGGTTACGGGGTGGTGGCTTTTTAAATGTGTGCTCATGCAACTTGTTCCAAGTTTGTTTGGGTTTTTGCCTCGTTTCAAGTGTTGAGCACACAGTTTGCAGATGACCATAGTGTTGTCATCACTATGGACATTAAAAAATGCCCACACAGACGAACATTTAACTGGACTGAAAGGTGCTCTGGAGCTGGTGCTCGTGGTGGCGGTCCACGGTTGATGAGGCACAGCTGTGGTAACAGTTTCCAACAATGGACAACTATGACTTGCCTCACTGGTACTTGAAGACTGCAGAGTGTTGGCAGCTTTTACCCTCTTCCTGCATCTCCCCCTTTGAGGGTGCTTTGCAACCTCCTCCTTCTCTTCTTCCTTCTCCTCCTCTTCCTGCCTATGATGATCTCCTTGTTTGCCCCATGTCAGATCAAGAACATCATCATCATCATCTATAGAAGAGACAGTTTCCCTGTATGTGCGGAAAGGAAGCAGCGGCCCTTTGAAGACAGTTTGAAGTGGCTTGTCTAGCTCAGAGTGTTGGGGTGAAAAGTAAGAGGAGAGAAAGCCTGTGAGCTGACTCTCTTCATCGGATGACTGAAACAACTGTGCGTCTTCAAGGATTGTGTCCTGCTCTGCCTCTCCAACCCCTCAGTGGGACTCCTCTACTTACTGCTGTACACAAGACTTTCTAGCCAAGGAGGAAGAAGTTGGAGGAACAGGTGTATCAGGGATTATAGTTTGGCACCCTTGTGAGGCCTCTGTCTGGGACTAGGAGGAGGAGTGGGTGCAATCACTTGATTCAGACTGGGTCATGTACTCTACTACCTGTTAGTCAAGGTGCAGTAATAATAGACGCACACCACCACCAGCAGCTCTAAAATGTCTAAGGTCCGGCTGGCTTCTTGTTCTCGGGTCTGCAGTTAAAAACAAACCCATACTGTTTTGCTTGCCACCCCTGGCAAAGCTGCCCCTTCTTCTTTGGCTAGACATAGTTGAAATGTTTTTGTGGCTTCACACCCTGCAAAATATTTTGGAGCTAATATGCTCCACAAAGTGTATATTTTTACAGAAAACGTATTTTTTTTTTTTGGGAGGGGGGTTTACCCAAAAAATGCAAGTGTGCTATGTGTGTTGTATGTGGCGTTTTCCTTTAGCAGTGACGCTTGTAATCATAGATTTTACAGTACTGCAAAAGTTTTTTGGGTTATGAAGTAAATGTATATCACTTTCAGTAACATCAGTGTCATTGTAGATATTGCTGAAGACTCTAGGGATTATTCTGACTGAAGTGGAGACAGCAATCAAACTAGATGTCAGCATATCTGGAGTACTATGCATATCAGATGAGCAAAAACTAGAGCTATTATATATTTCTTTGGCAAAATGAGCTATTATATATTTCTTTGGCAAAATGTTCCCATATGTTACCTGGGAAGTCAGTCCAGTCTCTATACTCAAGTCCTCGCTGGTGCATAGCCAGGGTAGAGTCATTTTTTAGGTTATGGCTTGATTGGAGACAAACGAAGGGCAAACCGTGAGGGTGATAGTGGCAAGTTGTTGTGACCCAAACAAGACAGAATATGGCCATTACGACTCCAAAACTGCAGACAAGCATACGATTGGTACTCGTGGATCAAGAAGCATCATCCTGGCTCTGGATTGGCAGTCCCTTTTTCACTCTTGAGGCGTGTATCCAGCTGCGTCCTCCACTGGTCAGTACGGCTGTTCTAGTAATGGCTTGCATGGTGACCAGGGGTCCAAAGGATGGATCCAAGGATTTGTGCTTTTGCAAAGCTTTAACCAACACTATGTCTCCGGGCTTGAATGGGTGCGTCAGTTGATCTGTAGGGAGAGGAAAAGAGAGAGAGACATCTCTGTATATGCTGTATAGCTTTTCAATCAGCTTAGCTACATATTGGTTAGTGTTGGTTAAATATCTCACTATTCGAGTCAACAGCTTTTGGACTGAATAGGGTGATATTGTTTGGGTGATCGAACGTCCATTAAAGTCAATGGGGGGAAAATTTGGGTTATTTTTGGGGACTGTGTAGAAGTGCAAGAGCAATCAGGGGAGCAGAGCTGACAGCTCCGCTCCCCTGATTGCTCTTGCAGCCCTAGCGTAACTAGCCAGCCTAGCCTCTAGTGTCTGGGGATCCCTTGGGACTCCTGTGTTCTTGGATAAATGGGGATACTTGTCCTTATTTAACCTCCAGTCCCCGAGGATCCCACACTGACAGGAGGATTCCCCTGGCTGTGCAGCCGTGGGAATCATCCTGTCATTCTGGGTTAACCTGTAAAAAAATAAAAGTTAGTTACACAAATCACACACATTCAATAAATTACTTTATCATTAAAGTTTTTTTTTTAACACATTTTTTTAAACACGAATTTGCAAAGTCGAATCCCAAGTTTTTCGGGTCAGGTCTATCTGAATTCGAACAGCCATATTCGTGTTGAATATAAGGACAACCAGAATTCGAACACCAACACTAATATTGATCCTGAATTTGTAGTAAGAAAAAGGGGTTCTTTGACCCAAGGGGTGGGGAATGGGCGTCCCATTAAAATTCAAAGGGGGATAATTAATTGACAGGTTTTGTTGTTATTCTTATTTCATCTAGTACAGCTGGCAAATATTGGTCCCATTTATAAAGGGTCCCTCCTGTTGCTTTCCTCAGTTTGTCTTTTAATGTCCTATTCATCCGTTTTACTACTCCTGCACTTTGAGGGTGATATAGGATGTGGAACTTCCATTCTATGTTCATAATTTTCAAAATCTCCTGTGTAACTTTAGAAGTGAATGGAGTGCCATTGTCTGAGCTTATTCTCACTGGGCATCCAAATTTGGGGATAATCTCCTTGCATAGTATCTTATCCATTGTCCTTGCATTTTCTTTTCTGACTACAAAAGCTTCTGCTGAATCTATCTGTAATTACCAACATTATCTGACATCCATTGGAAGCCTTTGGCATGTGTTTGAAGTCAAGTTTTAATTCTTCAAATGGACTCTGTGGGGGTAACACATGTTCATGTTGTCCTGCTTTCTTTCCTTGCACATTATTTCTAGCACATGTTAAACAATGGGAAAGTATTGCCTGTGTGTGTTCCCTTAAATTTTGGCCACAAAATTATTTATTTATTTCTGGTGTTGTGGTTTTAATGCTTTTGTGTCCTATACCATGGATTTGAAAAACAATGAGGGGTACTGTTAGACTGAGCAGGTGCTTTGGCATGAAAATCTGCTAGTCTGTTGCCCCTGGCATCGAAGGAATTGGAAGAAGTGTGTGCTTGACATTTGACAATGGCTATTTGATTGGGGAGGTGATTGGCTTGTAAAAGTTGTGAAATTAATGCCGAGTGCTGAATGGCCCCAAAATCATGTAAAATTCCAAAAGCATAGCAGGAGTCAGTGATCATGTGTACAGCTTTTCCTTCCATAATTTCAAAGGCTCTGGTGAGTATCAATTCTGCGGCTTGGGAAGAGTTAACAGAGAGTGGGGCGGCTTCAAGGTGTCTGGGAGCTGTACCACGGCATATCCAGCTAAATACATTTTGTCAGAGGGTCAGGAACAGGATGCGTCTACAAAAACATTTTCTGCTAGAGGAATAGGTGTTGTGCATAGGTCGGAACGTGGTGTTGATGTGTTATGCATTTCAGTGATACATGAGTGTGACTCTGGCACTTCATCCTCCGGCCCTTTAAGACCTAAGAGGGCGTTGAGCACAGCGACAGGACCGCTGGTAGCAGGAGCATATTTTACATTAATCCTGCCGTGGATGTTAGGATAACTTCATTGCAACCTTTGTGCTGTTATGTGTTGAGTGGTTAATTTCTTAAGCAAGTGTATTACAGCATGGGATGTGTAAAGTATCGTCTCGTGACCCAAAGTTAGAAGAGAGACACTTTCTACAGCCATTGCATATGATGCCAGCACACGCAAACAGGCTGGCATGCCTTGCACAGTATTAGGCAGCGTCTTAGAGACATATGCCACGGGCCTGAGTCTTCCCCCATGCATATGAGCAAGCAAAGCAGCCATGGTTTTACAATTTTCTCTAGCATACAAAACAAATGGTACATTGAAATTCGGCATTCCCACTGCAGGGGCAGAGGTCAGGGTTTCTTTTAACATCACATATGCTTTAGTCTATACTTTAGGTGGTACTGGGACAGAGCTGTGAGTACCAATACGACCAGTCAAGAATCTAGTGTCTGCAAAAGTTAGTCATGGCAAGAAAGATGAGCATCTGTTTCTTTGTCTGTGGGCGAGGCAGACTGGTAATGGTATGTACACAGCTGAGGGCTAGCAGCTGGGATCCTGAGGCTAAAAGCATTCCCAGGAGCATTTCCTAGTTTCTTACTTCCAAGATAATGTTTTACCTGATGTGCACCCCATGAGCACCTGAGAGGCGCATAAATGCTCCATCATAGGATAATTGATCAAACTTGGCTATCAGAAACAGTGGGAAGATAACAAAAAAATTTCTTCTTTGCTTCAAAAGGTAGCTGACTTAGAAAATTCCCATAAACATTCAATGTGCCCGAAATTAACACAAGAATTATAACAAATCGGACTAGATCCTAAGGCCCTCATAGACAAAAAGGCTAGAAGCATTCTGTTTTTCAGATCCAAACTTTACTACGAGGAAAGCAACAAAAGTGTCAAATGCTTGGCGAGGGTGCTGCAAGAATATCAAGCAACCTCCCATATCTATGAGCTAATAAAACCAGATGATCATGTCACATATGCTGCTAGGACAATATCAGACACTTCTTTTGATTATTACTCCACACTGTACAATCTGCCAGAAACTACACAGAACATGAGAAACCCATCTAGAAAATCTATTTTGCAAAACTACTTTGCCCAAAGTAAGCTGCCTGCCTTATCTGATGAAGAAGCAGAAGGGATTGAAAGACCATTTACTGTAGAGGAACCGCAATTTGCCATATCCCGACTAAAAGCAGGGAAAAGCCCTGGGCCAGATGGCTTTACCTCTCTGTATTACAAAACATTTGCTCCATTTTGATACCACATTTTTAAAGGCTATGAATAGTTTTACAGAAGGCCCATAAGGCTTTACCCCCTGGACAGAAGCCCATATTACCGTATTACCTAAGCCAGACAAAGATTACAGATATTGTGTAAACTATAGGCTGATTTATCTTTTAATTGTAAACAAGTTATTGGCCAAAATGTTGAGCAATAGGATTGTTGTCCCTGTCTCACACAGGGACAATTAAGTCATAGATCCACTAATTTGGGCACAGACTGCAAAGGCTCAAGGCCTGTTCCTGTCCACTGATGCCGAAAAGGCATTCAACAGGGTGGCCTGGGACTACATGTTTGAGGTTTTACGATACATTGGTTTTAAAGAACACATGCTTTCTTGGTTCCACTCTCTTTACCAGGTACCTAGAGTGAGCATCAAAGTAAATTGAGTTTTTTCCTCAGCTGCTAACAATTTGCAACGGCACCTGACAATTGTCACACATGTTGTTTATATTGACATTTGAACCATTCATTAAGACCGTCAACGCAAACAAAGCCATCAGTGGGTTTGTAGTGGGAGACAGGGAATACAAGACAGCAGCTTATGCTGATGACCTACTGTTTTCTCTAATTCACCCACAGACGTTGGTGCCAAGTCTATTTCTTGAGCTGGACAGATTTCAAAGAATTTCCAACTTTAAAACAAACTATAATAAATTGGCAGCTTTAAACATCTCTGGGCCTCAACAAATAACACAATCTATGCAACAAGACTTCCCTTTTGTTTGGGAACCTGAAAGCCTACAGTATTTGGGAATTAGAATCCCTACCAAGTTGTCTGAATTTTATGACAAAAAACTATGTGCCCTTGCTGAAAACACTCCGAGACTATTTACAAAGTTGGAGAGGCAAGCCATTTTCTTGATTTGGCAGAGGGGCCATAGTAAAAATGAATGCATTACCCTGCTTTCTGTACATTTTTAGAACTGTCTTTTTTCCACAAATTACAAACTCTTCACACTAGGTTTTATGGGTAGGGCAACCACCACGGACGGATATGCCACTACATTATTACTATGTCAAAATTACAGGGGGCTTGGGCTTTCCAAATGTCTTGCAGTATTACCAAGCAGTGTGTTTAGCCAGGATACTAGATTGGAATTGTCATGCTAATAACAAAGACTGGGTGCAGCTGGAGCAGGTGATGAGCGGGTTACCACTGGGTTCTGCTCCTTGGTTGGAGCCAAGTTGTCTACTGACCAGTGATAAAACACACCCCACTATGGGAGCAACCTTGGCAATTTTCAGACAAATTTTACTTAAAAAACAGGTGCCAGTTGTACCTGGACTTGTCACCTTATTCATTGGAAATCCAGATTTTGGACCAGGTTTGGCTGGCAATTTTTTGAGAGGATGGGCGATAGATTCATCACCCAAAATTGTGCACTTTATCCGAAATGGGAAACTCTTGGACAGGTCGGAACGGCAGGGCCTAATTGAAGCAGGCCAAGATTTCCCATGCTGGACATACTTACAAATCAAGCATTTTATTAATGCAGTGGATGCTAAATTGTGAAATAATTTCACCGCTGGACAACTCAAGTCAGGTTTAAGTCAAGACTTTCTTTACTCGCAGTGAGGAGACAAAATAATTACATACAAGCAATAGCCTAGTTGATGATTTGTCTGAAATCCCTACTTGCAGTTACAATATTTATACCCCTCTTTTCATGTACTCTGTGGTTTTTCAGGTTGCCCACACACAGATGTTCTTATTGACCCAATATTTCTCACCCCCTCCTCTCAGCTTTGTTCCTTGTGTGGTCAGCTAGTTCAGCTAGAATTTTGGCAACAAAGTTTATGATGTGTGTGTGTGTGTGATTGTCCTTGTGTGTGGTTAACTTTTGTGACATCCTGGGCTACTAGCATGGTTGGGGGCATAGAACAATAATAGTATATACAAAAATCGTAATTTTCTTCAGGTAAATCTAAACTGCAGAGAAAACCCACAGTTTTTGAACAGTATTCCCCGGAGGGGACCCCACATTTGCACACAATCTCTCTTATGTATACATACTTGAGTCAATTCGCTTCAGCCGCATGCATCCCTTAGGTTCAAACAAAAATGGGAACAGGAATTGGCTATTCCCTTATCTAATGATCAGTGGGAGCGAGCTTGTCTCTTGGAGCAAAAATGCTCTATCAGCACTGGACTACAACAAAATGCGTACAAAACTTTGATGCCTTAGTACTGGACACCAGACCAAATACATAAAATTGCCCCACAGAAATCAGATCTATGTTTGTGCTGCGGGCCTGCAGTAGGCACGCTGACATATCTGGTGGGAATGCTTGTCAATTCAAGTTTTTTGGTCAGAGGTCGCTGGATTTCACTGAAATATCACAGACTCACCTTTACCTTTACAACCAGAGGTGTGTTTATTACACCTACATCCTCTGTCTCTGAAAAAGTACAAAAAATCACTGATACTGCATTTACTGAATTCGGCACGTGGTGTTATCCCATTGTTCTGGAATACTCAAGTGATTCCTACAATTAAACTATGGTTGAGCAAAGTAAACTCAGTATACTTGATGGAGGAGGAAAAAGCAATCAGTTTAGACAGAGTAGAAAAGTTTTCTGAGACATGGGACACATGGATTGTCTTTAAATGTTCTGATACATACCACACTGTGGTTTCAATGTAATTATATCTGTTCACTTTATCAGTGAGAACTGAAAGATACTTACCTGATGGGATTTCAGTATATATCACAAATGGTTGATCCACTCATTCTTTTTGCTGTATTTTTTCTGTGAACATTTGTTTCCAATTCTGTTTGAAATAGCTGCTATACATTTCCTGTTTTGAAAATTGCGCTAAGACTTATTGTATGATAACTGTAAACAATCTATTGGTTTAGGTTTACACACACGGAATATGACAGTTTGATTCTTATTATTGCTTACAACACATATGGTCTTATGTATTAATCTATAAAAATGGAGATGTTTACTGTATACATCTGTATGTTATTTCCTTGTACCATTTTGTTTTACTCTGTATTCCCTTTTTTGTTATTTATTGTTGAATTAATAAAGCTCAAAGTATGAAAAAAAGCATTCCCAGGAATGTGACCGGTTGCAGACAAAACTGAACTTTATTTCTGCGACACCCCTCCCTTTTCTGGGACAGTCCCTCCCCTCCCAGAAAACACAACAATGAAACTGTATGCTTGTGACATGCCTCCTGAGAGGCACACAACAATAAATCATCAACATATTGTAGCAAAGTGGAACCATGCTGCGGCTGCCAGTTGGCAAGGACCTGCTGGAGGGCAGTTGAGAAAACCGTGAGTCAACAAAACCTTGGGCCAAGCGACAGCAGGTACTGTATACTGCTGTCCCATGTAAATAAAAACGATAAGAGGCTTAGTCTCGGGTATAATGGTATATGAAGAAAAATGCATTGGCTAAATGAATAACACTGTAAAATTGGGTTTCCGGTGGTACTGCTGTAAGGATGGTAGTAAGATCTGACATGATTGATGTTAGGGGTGTGACCAGCTCATTAATGGTTCTGAGATCTTGTGTAAAGCGGTATGAGCCATCTAGCTTTTTGACAGGATTTACTGGAGTATTGTAAGGAGAGCAGGTCTACTTAAGTATGCCTTGCTGGCAGAAAGATTGAATGATGGGTGCTAAGGAATCTTCCTTATGTTTGGCTAAGGGGTACTGCTTTTGGTATTTTTGTGTATGTGGTTTTGTGAGTGCATTATATGGGGTGCAGTCCAGGAATCCCAGGTCATATGGTCCGGTGGACCATGTGCTGTCGGGGACTGGAAAATCCAAACAGGGTTGCAAGGCAACAGTTGCAAGGTTGTATTGACAAATAATCCTTCCCTTTGGGTCAACAACCAGTGACATTCCCAGAGATCCCATCAAGTCTCTTCCTAACAGGGTAACTAGGCAGCTAGGTAATACCTTGAATGAGTGATGTGTAATGTATTCTCCATGTACTGTATATATGGTGTTATGAGGTGTGCGTCTTGTAGGGTGATGACTGCATTTATTCCCACAGAGGGTTTACCAGGTATAGAAGGTCCTGACCAGGATCAGAGAATGGAATAAGTGGCTCCTGTGTCTACTAAAAAAATGCACTGGAGAGTGTCCTACTTTTAGAGTGATTGTAGGGTTTTTATCAGCCTGGTCAGAAATTTGTAGCATAATGGTGGTGGAGTCTTTCTGTCGGCATCCCTATGCTTGGTGTGGTTTTCCTCCTTATTGGATAGGATATTTTGGGGCTGGGTGTGGGACTCCTGTGGGAGTTGTCTCCTGGTTGTGCATAGTAGTCTTGGGGTTGTGGACTATGTGTTTGCTGTTGTATTTGTTGTGATTGTCGAGTGTCCTGATCACATGCAAAACAAACCTGACTTCTCATGTATTGCTGGTGCCCCTGGGAACGTGTGGATCTAATTTATATCCCTCTCGATTACTGGGACACATTCCTAAGATACAATTAATATGGAATTTAGAAAATGATCCTTCCAGTGGGAAGAGGTCAGGGTATTTAAAGTTTTCAGTGCCATTTTTGAAATGTAATGTAAAAGGGTCAGTGTACTAGTCTTCTGCCCTGCGGTTAACAAAATCAACAGGAATTTCCACTGGAACATTATAAGGAATGTCCTCATCACTGGGTGACATGGCTGTGGGTTTTCATTTCTGTCTGATTTTAATGCGTTTCTTTACATGTTTTTTATGTGGATCTGGGAGCTGTTCCTTCTTTGTGGAATTCCCCTTACCTTGGGAATTCCACATAGTTGCAGTGTCATTTATAGTATAAATATCAGACGGTTGTACACAGTTATTGTTAGTTCAGTTGGTAGCTGCAGTGCTCGCTGACATCCTGTTCCCAGGACCGCTTACGAAAAACGCAGCTTAGGTCATGTTACTGCTTGCCCAAGGGAACCATAGCAGTGAGGAGTGACACAACCTCACCTCGGCAACCAGATTAGTACACACATTTATCTTATATACAATGTCCTACACTTCTAAATGATTGACACCAAATTGTAGAGGCAGAAATCACTAGCTTCACGTACGTGCTATGCATTTATCTCAAGTATTTTTTACCCAGTCCATTCCGAGGGAAGCCGCACTGCCACAGTGCACTCTAGGTTCGTGAGATATCCATAGTGACACAGGAGAGGGTAGAGGTACAAAAGAAATTTCCACTTCCCTTGTCCTGGTATTTTAGGTGGGTAGATATGCCACTTCTGACACCAAAGGCGATAAGTTGTCCCGGACCACTTCTGGACCCTCTGCTCAGTGATTTCTGCTTTCAGCACTTTATTGTTTGCGCAGTTTATATACCAGTTCAAAGGCATGACGAGTGCATGATCGCGCGACTATAGACAACTAGCAGACATGACAAATGTCCTTGTGGTTTTCTAAGAACAGAATATTCATGTCAAGGGAACAGATAAATGGACGAAGGGAGGAAGGGGAGGGTTTCAAGGTAAAAGGAGAGGATACAGACATTAGTTTACTGATAAGAAGCGTACAACTAATTTTAACATACCTCAATCATCTACAAAACATAGCAAAAGCAAAACAATAATTTGTCTCCAGACCTCAGCAAAATTCCACTCCTTACATTCCCTCACAGACGCTCAATCAAACAGTACATCCAGGTCTGCTGCTAGATTATAGACACCCTTCATGAACTTAATTCCATTACATAGTTTGGTGTCATCTGAAAACACAGAAATGGTACTTTTAATTCCAAACTTCATATCTATGTATATAAAATTGTTTGTTTGTATGTATGTATGTATGTATGTGTGTGTGTATGTATGTATGTTCCACCATCACTCGAAAGCGCAAGGAGACATTTCAACCAAACTTGCCATATATATGACTGAGACTCATGTGAGTTCACCTATCATCTTTGTACAGCGCTGTGCTATATGTCAGAGCTATATTGGGATGTGTGTATGTCATCACTAGGAAACGCATTAACATATTTCAACCAAACTTGCTAGACATATGACTCAGACTCATGTAAGTACACGACTGATCTTAGTGCAGCGCTGTGCTATATGTCAGAGCTGTATGATCACTAGGAAACGCATGGAGACATTTCAACCTAACTTGCTATGTTCCACCATCACTTGGAAATGCTAGAGACATTTAAACCAAAAGCTAGACATATGACAGCGCTGATCTTTTTACTGCTCTGTGGTATATGTCAGAGGTATATAAATGTATATTAATAGAGTGTTACTGTTGGGGGACATTGGAGTGGCAGCTCCTCTTTACAGAATTGGGTCTAGCTCAGTGTTTCATTGTACAGCACTATGGTATATGTCAGAGCCATATAAATGTATATAAAAAATTGGATGTATGTACGGTATGTACAGTGTATATGTATGCGTGTATGTATGTGTGTATGTCTGTGTGTATGTTCCACCATCACTCGAAAACGCATGGAGACTTTCCAACCAAACCTGCTATACATTTGACTGAGACTCATGTGAGTGCACCTGTCATCTTTGTACAGCGCTGTGCTATATGTCAGAGCTATATTTGGGTGTATGTATGTATGTATGTGTGTATGTCACTAGGAAATGCATGGAGACATTTCAACCAAACTTGCTTTGTTCCACCATCATTCGGAAACGCATCAAGACATTTAAACCAAAATTGATAGGCATATGACTCAGACACATGTGAGTGCACCACTGATCTTTGTACAGTGCTGTGGTATATGTCAGAGCTATATTTGCATGTATGTATGTATATATGTATTGCTCTGTGACAGTGTGCCTTTTGTTTATATTTTGACATACTTTTTTTTGGACTCTTTTACGAATGGCCTGTAATAATGCCTTCGGGAAAACATAAGGCAACTGGCCGAGTGCAATCAAAGGCAAAAAAAAAATGAAACAACACCATAGACAAGAAAATCACTATTTTTTTTTGATTACTTTTCCTGTATAATATAAGATTGCAATAAATAGAAACCTGGGCAATGCCAAGTTATCAGCCAGTCATTTTGAAAGAGTAAAGGTCCCAACACTTAACCCTGTGGTACACCACTAATACGTTTAGAACATACAGACTTTGCATTATTAATAACTAATCTCTTTCCAAACCTTTTCCAAACTTATTGATCCTAACTGGGAAATTTTCTGTCTGTAGGGTACTGTGTCACATGCTTTAGCAAAGTACACCATATAAACTGCTATTCCACTGTCTACCTGTAAACTTACTTCCTCCTAAAAAGAGAGTAAATTTGTTAGAAACTTCGGTCTTTCTTGAAGCCATACTGACTTATCACCCTTAATATTATTTTCTAGCAGAAACTCCTCCATGTGGTTCTTTATCAAACTCTCTAGGACCTTTTGAAGTATGGACGTTAAACTAACGGGTCTGTAGTGACCTGGTAATGATTTTGCTTCCTTTTTGAAGATAGGAACCACATTGGTCTCACACCAATCCATTGGTACCATGCCCGTGACTAAACAATGAGCAGGTAATACCCCACAAAGAAGAAAATTGAAGGAGAAATAACTTTTTCTATGTTACTAACATATAATGCCTCTTTCCCACCACTGTACACTTTTTTTGTAAATTAGCAAAATGTTCCTTTAATATTTTTTAGTCTGTCCATACCATTTGGATGCATTTGGCTGCTAAATTTGATTTTTTGAGACCGGAACAAACCACCGGAATGTTTCCCCATTGACCTCTAAGGTGTCTGGAATTGAGAATCCCAAATGCTTGGGAAGTTATTCTAAATGGCCAATAAATGCAGGCAAACCTGATCAATACTATATTTTACCTTTAGGCATGTTCATGTAAAAAATAGGGATCATAAGACATATAAATAGCTACTACATTTTTAATATCTGCATGAAACAAGAAAAAAAGTCTGTTTATAAATACACCTCCTAAAAAGACGTAGACAATTAAATAGCATAGAAGAATTAATGATATAGTTATTGATATCTGTGGATATCCGTACAGGGTAAGTATATTTGCAATGGATTCAGATACTGAAGATAAAATATGTCCAATAAATGCCACAACTCGCTCCCCTTTCTTACAACTATAATTTATATTGCCCTTTAACCCACCAGACAGATCCCATCTGCTAGTTACATTTGTAAGAAACTAAAAAATACTTTTATGTATTAGAATGAAAGGCAGTTTGACAGATTACATGCTTGCCAATAGCTTGTCAATACCCTTTTTGTGTAATAAAGCTTAAAGTGGAACTAA
>NC_092865.1:32973705-32982886 GCF_032062135.1 Pyxicephalus adspersus | reverse complement strand
GGTTTGGAAGTAGGCGGTAGTTATGACAATGGTGTTTATAAAGAATGGGCTAGAAGGTCCGAGCTACCCTGGTCAAGATACCATTTCAAAAAATTTTATTATATCTGTTTGATAAATGCAAGCAAAATATCCTACTAATTGTGTCAGAAATTAAGAGCTGCATTGTATTAACTGCACACTTACTTATAAAAAATCCTTCCAGTTTTTAACATGCAAAACAATGAATCCCTTGTTTTGTATATGAGGTGAGGGAAAGCACTTTAGTAGTTAGGAAAAGAGAACTGTGCATGGCTGACCATATTCCCTGCAATATAAACCTAAAAAAGAATTGTGGTGTAAGTTCAAAGAAAAAAATATAAGCTAATTGTATTTATGGCAGATCACTCATCAGTTTTCTGTACTTGAAGGATCATTAAATGGAAAAAAGATGTAGGAGTGTACTTTTAATGTAAAGTATATGTAAAGCCTTATTTTTAAAAGGGGAAATACACATAGCCTACAATGTGACTATAGAAAGACAAATTTCATAGGGGCCTATAGCAGCTAAAAGCTGCCACTAGCAGGAATGACATCCCTGGCTAATGTTTAGCGTGGAGGTAGTGTGAAATCCAGCCCTGAACAGGACAAGAATTTGAGAGAATCAGGAAGTGCATGAAAATTTATGTCAGAGGTCAGTCTGGGGGAATAAAGGTGCCAAAACGTGCAGGTCTATCTATACACTGACAAGTGACAACTTGCTAAGCTTCTATGGGGGAGGTACAAGTGACAGAGAGATGTGCTCATTGTTTATCTCTTTCAACCAATTTACACCAATACCGTGGCATGTGTACGTGCAATGTTATAATGCATTGCAGTGATGTGACCAGGACACAAAATCCCACAGGCAGCTAGACTTGGTCAAACCACCCCTGACAATTACCAATCAGTTGTATTTTAGCTGTATAATACACAATAACTCACAGGGTTTTGTGTCACATTTGCTGTTGTAGCATAACCCACATTTACCTAGGTTTATAACACTATTTTTCATAATCTTCAGTTGTTAGAGTGATGGGGGGTTTGGTTGGTTGCTGAAAGGGAATTGAATCTTTCATTTAATTTGATGATGTGCTTTAGTGTTATAAATGTGCTGAGCTAAATATACACCAGTGAAACATATTGGTTTCAACTGCATACATTTGGATATAATGTGATTTATGCTGTAGAATGTGTTACTGTCACGGCTCCACAGGGCCAAGTGGTGGACCCACTGTGTCACCTACCCTGTGGGTGGAGACATGCACAGGTAGCAGGGTCTATGCAGTAGTTTGGTCTTCTCCAGAGCCTCTTGGGTTGAGGATTTTGTGCGGCAAGCTACTGCCAGGTCGTGGCCGTGCCGGCCAGGCAGGTGACTTCTAACAAGCAGGAACCAAACATAGTTCAAAAGGGGAATCCAAGAGAGTAGTCAGACGAGCCAAGCGAGCTTTTCCGGTTGTTGAATAGCGCGATCGCGCGCGATTCCGGATCGCTAATACGAATGCGCGACCGATAATCCGATTTTGTTTGATGAATCAGGGGCACTGTGTCACCTACCCTGTGGGTGGAGACATGCACAGGTAGCATGGTCTATGCAGTAGTTTGGTCTTCTCCAGAGCCTCTTGGGTTGAGGATTTTGTGCGGCAAGCTACTGCCAGGTTGTGGCCGTGCCGGCCAGGCAGGTGACTTCTAACAAGCAGGAACCAAACATAGTTCAAAAGGGGAATCCAAGAGAGTAGTCAGACGAGCCAAAAGGTCAGGGCAGGCAGTGATCAAGGTTGGTCAGTAAACTGGCAAGAGGTCAGGGCAGGCAGCGAACAGGAATAGTCAGGAAACAAGCCGGGGTCAGTACACGGAGAATCTGGAACAGTACAAACAAACAACAGGAACCTGGTAGCACAGCCAAAGGAACTCCTTGTTCAGGCAACTTCCTGTTGCCAGGCCACATCCTTAAAAAGGGAATGTGAGGTGATGGGCGTGGATCAGGTGAGCCACAGACATTATTCCCACCAGCAGAGGGATTGCTGTTACTGAGATAATCTTCAGGTGTTCTTCAGATGTTTGCCAGCAGAGGGAGTGCGTCTGCGGAATACCCTCTGAGGCAAAGGAGCGGCTGACAGAGAATCACCTGATTTGGAACAGGAAGCATGCAGAGCATTGGATCCAGAGGTAGAGAAGGTGCTGGCAGCACGGGACTGCAAGGAGAGTGAGTAAGAAAGAGGCACAGATGACCTTGACCTGCGGTGACAGTTACATTCTGCAATGCAACACAGCAAGTTGCACCCCAGTGCAAGACCTAGTAAATTCAAGCGAATGTAACAACAATGTTATAAAAAGCAGCTGTTGAATACAGTAGCTGCACCAGTTTAATCCTCTAGGATTGTTCTTTTTTCATCTAGTGATTCTGGTAGTAACACAATCCTAAGGTACTAAGGTAACCACGTGGTACAGTATCTAAGATAAAGCATTGTTACAAACCAAAAAATATATATATATGTGTTCAAAAATTTGAATTTACAGCTGTTTCCAAGAAGTCTGAAATAAATATTATAACTATTATAACTATACCTGAAATTGTAAGTAATTTATAATTGCAAAAAAGATAAGAATTGAACGCTTAATAAAAATATCTTTAAATTACTTTTTTGGAGATTAAAATTAAGGGAAACATGAATGATAGAAGTTAGTTTCTCTCTTTCTGCAAACAAAAGTTTAATAGAACACTTTACTGCCTAGTCAGGTTAGAGCCCATGCACTGTCAGGTTCTGAATGTCTTTTCTGAAAATAACCCATCATACATGCTGGAATAAAGATATGGAACAGGAAGAGTTGAAGAATGGTCAAACCCAGTCTGTAGCTTAGTGCACCACTACTGATGAAAGCAAATATGCACTTTCCTGATGTAGAGTAAAACAAAAGGTTTACTTTAGTGACTGGTCCCCCCTGCAGTACATAACTACGTTTAGTTACTTTTATTACTTTTCCTTTAGTACCCCTTTTCTCCATTAGGTGCAACAAGCATGTTTGTTGTGTAAATCACTTCAATTAAAGCTTACCCAGGGCTGTCAACTGTCCTTCCACCTTAAGTGCCTCAAGCCCCTTTGCTGTCCCATAAGAGAAAGAGGATGAATCACATGCTCCTCCATACTGGGTAATTTTTTTACTCCTTATGCTGATGAACAGAGTCAAGTAACATTTAGCTGTTCCATTGCCCAGCAGGGGCTTTAAGCTGTACCCAAAGCACATAAGATTTTAGTGGCATTTTATTATTGGTGTGTTTTAGTACATTATTTTTCAAAGATTTTGAATGTTTAGGTTTGTATGTTAAATCTTTTTAGCGGGCAAGCTTGTGTCTCCTTCTCATAGTTAGCACTGTATTTCTGCTGATACAATACTAAGACAACCTACACAATTCTAAAAAGCAACTTATCGGATTGGGATTTTGGGATATTTGGATCATTGGGATATTTTACTTATGTTTAGTTAGGGCATTATGAGAGTTAACATAATTTAACAGCTGTTAATATCCAAACAAAATATTCCTTATTTCAAAGTAGCGTCTATTTCCAACCAAGATATGCTGTCCTTTTCTTCTCAGTTGTCCCTGTTTGTGGTCTAGAAATAAACTGATTGTTCACATCATGTAAAATGACATTAAATGGTCTGCAGTGAAAGTTGTGTTCATGCTTTAGGGCTCAAGTAGACAAGTGTTGTCAGACTTCATTTAAAGATGATCTCTAGTCAAAAAAGAAATCCCATGCCACCCACTAAAAGGAATGTACTGTGTTTTTGTATGTATGTATTATTTTTAAAAAATATATTTTATCCAGTCCAAAAATACTAAACTCATATAAATATTTTAGTTTGAGATTATTAAATTATTAGATTTTTAGACAAAGCTATATTATCTTGTTCACATGCTTTTCAGTCTGTCCTTGCCTGATTTGCTTTTTAAAGCCTGTTTGCAGTAATGTATGGGCAGCTCTGTCCAGTGCTTGTTGTGCTCCCTCTTAGAAAAAAAAACAAAAACTGTAAATTATGTGTGATGGCGACACCCTATATTGAGTGTTTATTCAAAAAAGAGAATTTTTAGAAACAAGTAACATAAATAATAACAAATATATAAAGTTTGGTTTAAAAACACTGTGAAACCATTGGCTTTTTCAATATCTGTGAAGGTTCTCATGTATCCAGGTTACTGTAGAGTTAGGTGCAATGAGTCAAATCTAACTCAACTTAAACTGTAATGTTCAAATCATTCTGAAACTCATACCTCCTTCCCCAGCTAAATGCTGAGATATGTTCCCCCAGCTCATCAGAACTGATAACATTAACAGAATAACATTACAGAACAAGTCTAGTTTAATCTAAAAGAATGGCCAGTGATGAAGATAAAATCATACATTCATGTACACTGATTTCTTCATGAAATTAATTCTTTGATCATCAGTTTGCCAGTAACAAGTCATAGACAATTTAGCAAATGACATTATCTTGTGCTTCAATATCTTTCAACATCAACTTTTTATGCATTTGTGCTTTGAAAAATTAACATCTTTGCAAGTTATGTATAAAATGATACATTTTTGTAACTTTGAATACAACTTTAGTAACAGACACTGCACACAATTTACCATGTAAGCCATAAAAAAACTGTTATGTCAACGAACACATACTTGGGTAAATATAATAATATATATTTTTTGGTAATTAGTCCAAATGTTAAGCATACTTACAGAGTAATATATACCATTGACATAAAAGATAACTATACAGGAAATAGTACTTTGGTATTATATTGTTGATATGGATTTTTGTCTGTCCTGTTTTGCAATATCCTCCAATCTCTTTACCATTTGGGGGGTGATTCAGACACACACCCTAACTTGCCCATGCTGCCCTAGTGCACCAATCAAAGCCAGGGGAGGGAGGAGTCATCTGTTCTCCATAGCAGTTGTGGCTAACATTCTATTGGAAGCCTCATGTGAAGCAGCAGCTGCCAAAAGCTCTGCAAAACCCATGGGAACCCAGCTATAAACATTCACCATGAGTGTCTCTTACAGGTACCCAGTGATTCGTTGAGCTGTATATCTTGTTTTGTACCACCTACTATATTTTTGTATGAATACCAGTTTTTAGAACAGTGGCTTTAGAAAGTATTCAGAACTAGTGTTGATGTTCGAATTCGGGTTGTCCCTATATTCGACCCGAATAAGGCTGTTCGAATTCAGGTATACCAGAACCGAATTTTGCTGCATTTGACAGCAAAAATTCGGGAGGAAAAATGATTCATATTGTCATTGTGGGATAACCTGTAAAAAATAAAAAATAAAAGTTTAAAATAAAAAACAGATACGAAATAAATAATTTAAGAAAAAAAAAAAAAGTTAAATTACACAAACACACACATTAATAAAACAATTTTAAAAAAAGCCTTGTCCTATTTTTTACTTATATTTTAACCCTTTCAGGGAATGAGTAAGGGGATTTATGAACCCCTGTATTTATGTACCAGGGTGGGGCGGTGGAGATCTGGGAGTCTCCTTATTAAAGGGGGTTTCCAGATTCCAAAGACCTGCTAAAAATGTTTATAAAAGCCCCCATTGTTTTCAATGGAAGCTTTCATAAAAGCTTAAAAAAGCCTTCATTGAGTTCAATGGAAGCGTTTTCCCTCGTTTTTCCAGCGGTTTAATTTTTTTAATGTTGCAAGCAATGTTTAAGATAACGCTCAAAAACGTGCCTGAAAGAAACGTCCTGGTGTAGATTAGCCCATGGGAATGCAGTCCGTGTAGACTAAAGCTGCATACACATGTCCAATAATTATCGTTAGAAACGACTGATGAACAACCGATTGGCCAAAAAAAAAGGGACCAAGGACACCAACGAACGAGGATTGTAGTTGGAAATGAACGACCGACACGGTGGATCTGATTGGCCGACGATCTTTCACTATCTATCGTGTACGGTCGTTCAGTTATCGTGCGTGTTTCTGCAGTACACTTTCTCCGTTACATGTCCCTCCCTGCATCGTTCAAACGATTGTATCTAGCGTGTGGACACTGTTGCTGGATTATATATGAACGATCATATTGTTACAACATGTACGGATTGTGCACAATATGATTGTTCAAGTATAATCGTGCATAATCGTTGATCGGTCGTAATCGTTCATTTTCTAACAATAATTATTGGAAGTGTGTACCTAGCTTTAGCCTAATATTGATGTGACAGGTGCACTTTGATATTCATGTGAAGTACAGGGGTATGTAATGGTGTTATGTATCTTTTTATAATGTATCTTTTTATGTATCCTTTTATAATGTATCTTTTTACATCTGTTTGGAGGCTGTAGAAGCTCTACACAGTGCTGAAACAAACCCAAATTTTTCTCCCATTGACTTTAATGGGATTCGAATTCGATGTTCGACCACCCGAATTTTTGTGCTATATTCGGCCGAACAGCTGCCGAATCGAATAGTGAGCTATTCGACCAACACTATTCAGAACCCCTTCATTTTCTTCAGTTTTATTCTGTGTCAGCCTGATGCTACAATCAATACATTTATTAAAAAGAAAAAACTGAAATATCATATTTAGATAAGTATCCATACCCTTTACTTAGTACTTAGTTGACGCACTTTTGGCAGAAATTACAGCTTCAAGTCTATTTGGGTATAATGCAGCAAGCTTTGCACAACTGGATTGGGTGATTTTTTTGCCATTCTTTGTTGCAATTTTTTTCAAGCTCATTCATGTTGCAGCCAAAGTTTAAAGTTAAAGAAAAGTTAGTTGACAGCCATTTTCAATTCTCTTCAAATAAGTTTAACAGGGTTCAAGTCCAGGCTCCGGCAGGGGATGAGTGGTACCTAATTTCCTCCAGACATAACTTTTACAATTTAGGACACAGTTCAAATGTTTCATTAAACCAATGAATCATGCTCCTCACAGTCTGAGGGTCCTTCAGGTGCTTTTTTTTAAAAAAAAACCTAAATGAGGAGAGGCTTCCCCCTAGCCACTCTGACATAAAACTTAGTTCAGAGAAGGGCTTCAGTTATGGTTGTCCTTCTGGTAATTAGTCTCATCTCCATAAAGGATCTCTGGACCTCTCTCACTAAGGCCCTTGTTCTGACAGGCAAGTGAGATGGGCAAGTGATGGCAGGATTTTTTGGTTTTGTTTAGACAATTAACATAATGTTAAAGGGATGAATGAGCGATGTTATTACATTCGGTTTCGCTGGGAATTGGACCATTCTCGCTTACCAAACATGAAGGTGAGAACGGCCTTTGTAAATTCGGCCAGTGAGACCAAATTCTTGGGACCTGCAAGACCATTCAGGGGAGACGAGCTGTCAGCTTTCTATTGTCAGGCTTGCCCTCATTCTCACCTGTAGTGCCCGAGGATTACTCACTGACAGGGGGATTCCCAGGGCTTTAATATTAATGCAGCTGTGATAATCCTCCTATAGTGATTTCCTGGATTTCCAATGGTTTTGCAAAGTTTTGCAGAACATTTGCGGACCCATCGGATCTTCGAGGAAATTTTTGCGAGAATGCCAGAGGAATTTTCGCTCATCTCTAGTAACAGAATAATGTCCAGGATCCCCACAGTAAAGGCATTGTCAGGGTTTCCTCAAGCTATGGCTTGTCAATCAGAAACTAACTACACCTAGACCAGTCCACCGATTTGCTGTATTTGCTATTTTGAAAGCCAGTATTATGCAAAAGCATTTATACAAAAATAAGACACAATATGTAATTGTTTTGATGTTACTTTTTTGATCAGCAAAATATATGAGTTGCAAGATTAAATAATTTATCTACATACCTTCTTGTAAATGAGTACCTCTATTTCCTAACTCAAAAAGTTGTAAACTATGCAGACACAGTCTTGTATTTACTATCTTTAAGCTAAGAAACGTGAACATTCACTTTTTTTAAGTAAACATTCTCTACTCTGATAAATCAGCTCCAATATGCCCTAAATTGAATGTCTGACATTTAACTCAGGTCTCATTATTATATTTAAATCAGGTCTCATTATTATAATATAACACTTTGGGAAAAATATGCAAGCTAAGATTCCTGTGCTAGATAGCAAGATAGCAAAGACACGCACGGCAATAATGTATTTGCCTTTAGTGCTGATGTGAGCTGGTATAAATGTCAGCCAAACAAGACAAAACACCAGCATACTGAAGGATATATGGGGAGCTTCATTAAATCTATCAGGCAATTTCTTAGCCATGAAAGCTACAATAAAACAAAGAAAAGCCAGAAAACTGTTATAGCCAAGAGCTGCATAAAACATGGCATGTGAACCTACATTACACTGTAAAATCAATGTTCCAGGTTTTGTATTTGAATCTCTGTCTGGGAATGGGGGGTACAGAGTTGACCAAGACAGGCAGATAACACATTCACCTATTAAACCGCACAACATTACATAGCTAGTGAGCTTTCTTCCTAACATAGACTGCAGAAAGCTTCTTGGTTTGGTAATATTAAATGCAATTAAAACAGTAATAGTTTTTGTTAAGACAGAAGTAATGGCCACCGCAAAGATTGTGTTAAAAGTGAAATTCTGCATCAGGCAAGTGATCTTTACAGGTACACCAATGAAAAACAATGAACCCAAAGATGAGAACATGACTGAGATAAGGATCGTATAACTTAAATATACATTGTTGGCTTTTACTATAGGAGTCTCGTTATATTTCAGAAATATTCTAAAAATGAAAGCTGTGAGTACACATAGCAGAGCTGAAGCTGATGTCAGTGTTGACCCAAGCGGATCCTGGAAACTGAGAACTTCAATGGGTCTTTTTAGGCAGACAACATTACTTTCATCTGGCCACTCATCATCTTCACATTTTATACAGCTGTCCATGTCTGAAACAGATATTACAATTATACAATTACACGCTTAGCAAAAAACTATGCAATAAATAGATAAACAGAAAGATGATTGAGGAATAAGATTTAGAGCTGTGTAACCATCATTGTACTGTGTTGTATCTTTATTTTTCCATAACTTTTTGTGGCTTATGATTATAGGGGTTTCTATCTGTCTAGAACAGGGGTCAGCAACCTTTACTATCAAAAGAGCCATTTTGCCTCCTTTTCCACTAAAGAAAAATAGTCTGGACCCGCAAAACATACCACAGTT